>NC_140020.1:482622-499221 GCF_964263955.1 Coregonus lavaretus | reverse complement strand
GCAATCTCTATTGCGCTCCACAGTGCCCTTTCACACCTGGACAAAAGGAACACCTACGTGAGAATGATATTCATTGACTACAGCTCAGCATTCAACACCATAGTGCCCTCAAAGCTCATCATTATGCTAAGGACCCTGGGACTAAACACCTCCCTCTGCAACTGGATCCTGGACTTCCTGACGGGCCGCCCCCAGGGAGTAAGGGTAACAGAACATCCACCACGCCGATCCTCAACACGGGGGCCCCTCAGGGGTGCGTGCTCAGTCCCCTCCTGTACTCCCTGTTCACTCATGACTGCAAGGACAGGCACGACTCCAACACCATCATTAAGTTTGCCGATGACACAACAGTGGTAGGCCTGATCACCGACAACTACGAGACAGCCTATAGAGAGAAGGTCAGAGATCTGGCCGTGTGGTGCCAGGACAACAACCTCTCCTTCAACGTGATCAAGACAAAGGAGATGATTGTGGACTACAGGAAAAGGAGGACCGAGCACACCACCATTCTCATCGACGGGGAGGACCGAGCACACCACCATTCTCATCGACGGGGCTGTAGTGGAGCAGGTTGAGAGCTTCAAGTTCCTTGGTGTCCACATCACCAACCAACTATCATGGTCCAAACACACCAAGACAGTCGTGAAGAGGGCACGACAAATTCCCCCTAAGGAGACCGAAAATATTTGGCATGGGTCCTCAGATCCTCACAAGGTTCTACAGCTGCACCATCGAGAGCATCCTGACTGGTTGCATCACTGCCTGGTATGGCAACTGCTCTGCATCCGACCGCAAGGCGCTACAGAGGGTAGTGTGTACGGCCCATTACATCACTGGGGCCAAGCTTCCTGCCATCCAGGACCTCTATACCAGGCGGTGTCAGAGGAAGGCCCTCAAAATTGTCAAAGACTCCAGCCACCCTAGTCATAGACTGTTCTCTCTGCTACCGCACGGCAAGCGGTACCGGAGAGCCAAGTCTAGGTCCAAGAGGCTTCTAAACAGCTTCTATCCCCAAGCCATAAGACTTCAAATGGCTACCCAGACTATTTGCATTGCCCCCCCCCCCCCCCGTCTTTTACGCTGCTGCTACTCTCTGTTTATTATCTGTGCATAGTCACTTTAGTAACTCTACCTACATGTACATATTACCTCAATTACCTCAACTAACCAGTGCCCCCGCACATTGACTCTGTACCGGTACCCCCTGTATATAACATCCCTACTGTTATTTTATTTTTATTTATTTATTTTATTTTACTGCTGCTCTTTAATTAGTTTTATTTTTAATTTTTTTTCTATTTTAGGTATTCTTTCTTAAAACTGCATTGTTGGTTAAGGGCTTGTAAGCAAGCATTTCACAGTAATGTCTACACCTGCAAGCATTTCACGGTAATGTCTACACCTGTTGTATTCGCCGCATGTAACAAATACATTTTGATTTGATTTAAAGTCTAATTACTTACATTGTCAAAGTATACATATTTACAAAATGGTGGGACCAACAGCAATAATAATAGTAGTAGTGGAAATGGGATTACCATTAACAGCAACTACAACAACAATTTTAATGAGAATAACAATACATTAAAGCAACCTGACTGAGAAGACACATGACATGGTATGAAAGACTAAACTAAACAGGAAATATTATTGACATTACATTGCATTTTTCACTGGCTGTCCCTCAGGTTGTGGCAGGAGGACACATATTTGGCTGCCAAAATTGCACATTTTGGCTTTTCACCCAATAAATATTTGATTGATCTTTTATAGTTTCAAAGTTTCAAATTCTTTGTACTGAATGATAATTTTGGGAAAGAAAGATTCTCTTAGGTTGAGTATTTGTGTAATAGGAAATGCAGCTCTGTCTCTACCTCTCCCCGGGTTTCAGAGTGAGCACAGCCTGTCCTCTCTGGGCAGCCAGGTGTGTTCTAATGGAATTTTCTCTCTCTCTCTCTCTCTCTCTCTCTCTCTCTCTCTCTCTCTCTCTCTCTCTCTCTCTCTCTCTCTCTCTCTCTCTCTCTCTCTCTCTCTCTCTCTCTATCTCTCTCTGTCACGCCCTGACTCAGGGGACGTTTATTTGTTGAGTCAGGGTGTGCAGATTCCGTGTTATGTTAAGTTTTCTATGTTTAGTGTCTAGATCGTGTAGATCTATGTTGGCCAGGGTGGTTCCCAATCAGAGGCAGCTGTAGCTCGTTGTCTCTGATTGGGGACCATACTTAGGCAGCCGTTGGGCACCAGTCTGTGTGGGATCTTGTTCTGTATAGGTTTGTTTGGTGTAACCTTAAGACTTCACGTTTCGTTTGTTTGTTGTTTTGTCGTGTGTTCAGTACTTTAATAAAATGTACGCTTATCACGCTGCGCCTTGGTTCAACCAATCCTTAAACGATCGTGACAGAAGATCCCACCAACTAAGAACCAAGCAGCGTGTCCAGGAGCAGACAGCCTGGACCTGGGAGGAGATCCTGGACGGGAAGGGATCCTGGACTTGGGAGGAGATTCAGGCCGGAATGGATCGCCGTCCTTGGGAGGAGACTGCGCTATAGAGAGGAGCAGCGGCAACACAGAAGGTGCCGACCGAGGAGGAAGCCCGAGAGACAGCCCCAATAAATTTTTTTGGGGGGGCTAAATGTGTGGTTGGCGGAGCCTAGTGTTAGAGCAGAGCCAACTCCCCATAATCATGCTAAGAAGCGTGTGACTGGGCAGGCTCCTGTGCTAGCACCACGCACGTGTCGTGCGAAGATGGGCATTCAGCCAGGACGGGGTGTGCCGGCTCAACGCTCGTGGTCTCCAGTACGTCTCCTCGGTCCCGTATATCCTGCGCTGGTGCTACGTGCTGTATCGCCAGTACGAGTGCAAAGCCCCGTACGTCCTGTGCTAATGCCTCACACATATTGTGTGGAAGTAGGCATTCAGCCAGGACGGGTTGTGTCAGCTCTCCGCTCCAGACCTCCAGTCCGCCTCCACAGTCCGGTACGGCCCGTTCCTGCTCCCCGCACCAGGCCAGTGGTGCGTGTTCCTAGTACGGCCCGGCCCGTTCCTGCTCCCCGCACCAAGCCAGTGGTGCGTGTCGCCAGCCCGGTCCGGCCCGTTCCTGCTCCCCGCACCAAGTCAGTGGTGCGTGTTCCCAGTCCGGCCCGGCCCGTTCCTGTTCCCCGCACCAAGCCAGTGGTGCGTGTTCCCAGTCCGGCCCGGCCCGTTCCTGCTCCCCGCACCAAGCCAGTGGTGCGTGTTCCCAGTCCGGCCCGGCCTGTTCCTGTCCCTCGCACCAAGCCAGTGGTGCACGTCGCCAGCCCGGTCCGGCCTGTTCCTGTCCCTCGCGCCAAGCCAGTGGTGCGCGTCGCCAGCCCGGTCCGGCCTGTTCCTGCTCCCCGCACCAAGCCAGTGGTGCGCGTCGTCAGCCCGGTCCGGCCCGTTCCTGCTCCCCGCACCAAGCCAGTGGTGCGTGTGTCCAGTACTGGCTTGGTGCGGCGTCGCCAGCCCGGTCCGGCCTGTTCCTGTCCCTCGCACCAAGCCAGTGGTGCGCGTTGCCAGTCCGGTACGGCCCGTTCCTGCTCCCCGCACCAAGCCAGTGGTGCGCGTCGTCAGCCCGGTCCGGCCCGTACCTGCTCCCCGCACCAAGCCAGTGGTGCACGTCGTCAGCCCGGTCCGGCCCGTTCCTGCTCCCCGCACCAAGCCAGTGGTGCGTGTGTCCAGTCCGGCACGGCCCGTGCCTGTTCCACCGGTGCCTGGTCCGGCACCGGTCAGCTGCTCCACTCCGGAGCCAGAGCAATCCGCTCCATCGGGGTCCGGTCCAACTCCAGTCAGCGGATCCACTCCGGAGCCAGAGCAATCCGCTCCACTGGGGTCCAGTCCAGCTCCGGTCAGCCGCTCCACTCCGGAGCCAGAGAAGTCCGCTCTACCGGTGCCCAGTCCAGCTCCGGTCAGCGGATCCACTCCGGAGCCAGAGCAATCCGCTCCACCGGGGTCCAGTCCAGGTCCGGTCAGCCGCTCCACTCCGGAGCCAGAGAAGTCCGCTCCACCGGTGCCCAGTCCAGCTCCGGTCAGCGGATCTACTCCGGAGCCAGAGCAATCCGATCCACCGGGGTCCAGTCCAGCTCCGGTCAGCGGCTCCAGTCCGGAGCCTGTACAGTTCGATCCACCGTCGTCGGGTCCAGCTCCAGTCAGCGGTGCCAGACCAGACCAGGGGCACAACAGGGAGGTGGAGAGAAAGCGGTGGTCACGCCCGGAGCCGGATCTGCCTCCGAGGCGGAATGGCCACCCGGCCCCTACCCTGTTATGTTTATGTGGCGCGGTCGGAGTCCGCACCTTTGGGGGGGGGTACTGTCACGCCCTGACTCAGGGGACGTTTATTTGTTGAGTCAGGGTGTGCAGATTCCGTGTTATGTTAAGTTTTCTATGTTTAGTGTCTAGATCGTGTAGATCTATGTTGGCCAGGGTGGTTCCCAATCAGAGGCAGCTGTAGCTCGTTGTCTCTGATTGGGGACCATACTTAGGCAGCCGTTGGGCACCAGTCTGTGTGGGATCTTGTTCTGTATAGGTTTGTTTGGTGTTACCTTAAGACTTCACGTTTCGTTTGTTTGTTGTTTTGTCGTGTGTTCAGTACTTTAATAAAATGTACGCCTATCACGCTGCGCCTTGGTTCAACCAATCCTTAAACGATCGTGACACTCTCTCTCTCTCTCTCTCTCTCTCTCTCTCTCTCTCTCTCTCTCTCTCTCTCTCTCTTTTCACACATGGCTGCTCTATAACACATCATGGAAATTCCAAAACCAAGGTGTCGCGTTTTGGTGGCATGCTTTATTTCATGATTGAAGTAGTGATTGTGTGATTTAAGTAGTGATGGTGTGGTTTAAGTAGTGATGGTGTGATTTAAGTAGTGAGGGTGTGGTAGTCATTCAGGTTCTGTACAGTGAATCATCAATGTGGCTAGCATGGCCAGCAATAGAAAGGCTAGCATGATCAGGAATAGAAAGGCTAGCATGATCAACAATAGAAAGGCTAGCATGATCAGGAATAGAAAGGCTAGCATGATCAGGAATAGAAAGGCTAGCATGATCAGGAATAGAAAGGCTAGCATGATCAACAATAGAAAGGCTAGCATGATCAGGAATAGAAAGGCTAGCATGATCAGGAATAGAAAGACTATTATGATCAGGAATAGAAAGGCTAGCATGATCAGGAATAGAAAGACTAGCATGATCAGGAATAGAAAGGCTAGCATGATCAACAATAGAAAGGCTAGTATGATCAGGAATAGAAAGGCTAGCATGATCAACAATAGAAAGGCTAGTATGATCAGGAATAGAAAGACTAGCATGATCAGGAATAGAAAGGCTAGCATGATCAACAATAGAAAGGCTAGTATGATCAGGAATAGAAAGGCTAGTATGATCAGGAATAGAAAGGCTAGTATGATCAGGAATAGAAAGGCTAGCATGATCAACAATAGAAAGGCTAGTATGATCAGGAATAGAAAGACTAGCATGATCAGGAATAGAAAGGCTAGCATGATCAACAATAGAAAGGCTAGTATGATCAGGAATAGAAAGGCTAGTATGATCAGGAATAGAAAGGCTAGTATGATCAGGAATAGAAAGGCTAGCATGATCAGGAATAGAAAGGCTAGTATGATCAGGAATAGAAAGGCTAGTATGATCAGGAATAGAAAGGCTAGTATGATCAACAATAGAAAGGCTAGTATGATCAACAATAGAAAGGCTAGTATGATCAGGAATAGAAAGGCTAGCATGATCAGCAGAAGTGAAAGAGCTGAAGGAGACCCGTCTATTAATTTCTTTCACCATTTCACTTGTCGACAGATGTGCTGGGTGTCCGAGATTACAAAGGTTGGAGGCTCAAAAGGCTCTATGTGGCAAATGTTTGCTTGCGGAGCATTACAGGAATGAGGTGGCTATCCATAGCAAGCAAATTTCAATTGTGCGTGAACTTATGGGGAAAGCACAAATTGGAACATTCTCGTTCTCAACTCCTGTGGCTGGACGCAACTCGGGCCTGATGGATGTTTCCCCACCTTGTTATCTGTCCCTATCCGAATGGGCTGTGCTACCTGGAACTTGCCTGCCAAATAAATCGTCTCTATCTGCTTCTCCTCCTCCATCTTGTAGGGGAGTAGAGGGAGAACAGCAAGAGGATTGTTCCAATCAGCGCTGGTCCCATGTCACAAGTTGTCGAAACTGAAGGCAGCGGCATGCTGCTAAATGGACTAGAGTGTCTGCGAGAGGTCTGGAGCAGATCGACATGAAGAATAGCTTCGTCGCCCTGGTACCTTCGCCTTCATCGATGGGACTACGATAACTCCAACAGCGGCTTCGTCGTCGAGTTCGGCTCCTTTCCCTCGCTCTGTATCTGATGGGTCTCTGCCTGCTGTGGGAGGTCTGGACCTATCGCCGGGAGCAGCGGGCGTACGCTATCCTGCTTCCCGTGGACCCGTGAAAGGTTCAACGAACTGTGTGAGAGGTAAGAATGGGCGGATTTCTCCATTGCCTTCTCCGGCCGTTGTATTGGGCAGTTCAATGGTGAGAAATGTCTCAGTCCCTGGAGCAAAAACGTTGTGCTTTCCAGGAGCACGAGTACAGGACATCAATCAGCTGCTCCCAAACATTTTAAACCAGCATAGTTCATGTGGGATTCAATGACATTATGAACGGCAGCTCAGAACAGCTGAAGATGGATTTTAAAGAACTGATTGGGTCTCTGCTTGACACCAACACATGCCCCATAATACAGTGGGGAGAACAAGTATTTGATACACTGCCGATTTTGCAGGTTTTCCTACTTACAAAGCATGTAGAGGTCTGTAATTTTTATCATAGGTACACTTCAACTGTGAGAGATGGAATCTAAAACAAATATCTAGAAAATCACATTGTATGATTTTTAAGTAATTAATTTGCATTTTATTGCATGACATAAGTATTTGATCACCTACCAACCAGTAAGAATTCCAGCTCTCACAGACCTGTTAGTTTTTCTTTAAGAAGCCCTCCTGTTCTCCACTCATTACCTGTATTAACTGCACCTGTTTGAACTCGTTACCTGTATAAAAGACACCTGTCCATACACTCAATCAAACAGACTCCAACCTCTCCACAATGGCCAAGACCAGAGAGCTGTGTAAGGACATCAGGGATACAATTGTAGACCTGCACAAGGCTGGGATGGGCTACAGGACAATAGGCAAGCAGCTTGGTGAGAAGGCAACAACTGTTGGTGCAATTATTAGAAAATGGAAGAAGTTCAAGATGACGGTCAATCACCCTCGGTCTGGGGCTCCATGCAAGATCTCACCTCGTGGGGCATCAATGATCATGAGGAAGGTGAGGGATCAGCCCAGAACTACATGGCAGGACCTGGTCAATGACCTGAAGAGAGCTGGGACCACAGTCTCAAAGAAAACCATTAGTAACACACTACGCCGTCATGGATTAAAATCCTGCAGCACACGCAAGGTCCCCCTGCTCAAGCCAGCGCATGTCCAGGCCCGTCTGAAGTTTGCCAATGACCATCTGGATGATCCAGAGGAGGAATGGGAGAAGGTCATGTGGTCTGATGAGACAAAAATAGAGCTTTTTGGTCTAAACTCCACTCGCCGTGTTTGGAGGAAGAAGAAGGATGAGTACAACCCCAAGAACACCATCCCAACCGTGAAGCATGGAGGTGGAAACATCATTCTTTGGGGATGCTTTTCTGCAAAGGGGACAGGACGACTGCACCGTATTGAGGGGAGGATGGATGGGGCCATGTATCGCGAGATCTTGGCCAACAACGTCCTTCCCTCAGTAAGAGCATTGAAGATGGGTCGTGGCTGGGTCTTCCAGCATGACAACGACCCGAAACACACAGCCAGGGTAACTAAGGAGTGGCTCCGTAAGAAGCATCTCAAGGTCCTGGAGTGGCCTAGCCAGTCTCCAGACCTGAACCCAATAGAAAATCTTTGGAGGGAGCTGAAAGTCTGTATTGCCCAACGACAGCCCCGAAACCTGAAGGATCTGGAGAAGGTCTGTATGGAGGAGTGGGCCAAAATCCCTGCTGCAGTGTGTGCAAACCTGGTCAAGACCTACAGGAAACGTATGATCTCTGTAATTGCAAACAAAGGTTTCTGTACCAAATATTAAGTTCTGCTTTTCTGATGTATCAAATACTTTTGTCATGCAATAAAATGCAAATTAATTACTTAAAAATCATACAATGTGATTTTACAGACCTCTACATGCTTTGTAAGTAGGAAAACCTGCAAAATCGGCAGTGTATCAAATACTTGTTCTCCCCACTGTATCTGGCCCTCTGCCCTCCCTAAATCATGGCATTGAACGTTTCAGCAGAATTTTAGCCCTCCACAACTGGCTACGTGATTATTGCAGCTCTGTGGGTGTAACATCTATTGACAATTGTGATACCTTCTGGAAACAAAGCTCGTTTTCTAAGGAGGATGGTATCCACCCAAATCATTTGGATTCCTGGATCCTATCCCAGCATTATAAGGCTGCGCTGAGACAATGACTTATCAATGACCCAAGCCCAGCTCAGTTAATCCCTACCATTGTGTCGCTGAGTTGACATAATGCTTCAGCAAATGTACATTATTCCAGGGGTGTTGGTAGACACAATGTAAGTAACCTAATTTATGTCCCTCTAACTGCCCTGAATGCCTCTGCTGATCCTACAGCTATTGTATGCAGTAATCATGTGCCTATGAACAAGAGTTATACTGTTAGCACTGAGCCGGTGTGCCCTTGGAGGAAGTCCACTGTGTGCAGCTCACCCTGCACAAACATAAATAACATGAGCATGTCTACTTCTGCTAAGCTTCCCAGTAAAGCAATGAAAACAATCAACCATCCCAGAAAAGTGCTAGAAATGGCCCACCTTAACATACAGTTGAAGTCGGAAGTTTACATACGCCTTAGCCAAATACATTTAAACTCAGTTTTTCACAATTCCTGACATTTAATCCTAGTAAAAAATTCCCTGTCTTAGGTCAGTTAGGATCACCACTTTATTTTAGGAATGTGAAATGTCAGAATAATAGTAGAGAGAATGATTTATTTCAGCTTTTATTTCTTTCATCACATTCCCAGTGGGTCATAAGTTTACATACACTCAATTAGTATTTGGTAGCATTGCCTTTAAATTGTTTAACTTGGGTCAAACATTTCGGGTAGCCTTCCACAAGCTTCCCACAATAAGTTGGGTGAATTTTGGCCCATTCCTTCTGTCAGAGCTGGTGTAACTGAGTCAGGTTTGTAGGCCTCTGTCACGCCCTGGCTCTGGGACTCTGTTATGTTGAGCCAGGGTGTGTAGTTTCCATGATTTTGTGTTCTAGGTTCATTATCTAGCTGATGTGTTTTCTATGTTGGCCGGTGTGGTTCTCAATCAGAGGCAACGTGAATCAGCTGTTGATTGTTGTCTCTGATTGGGAACCATACTTAGGCAGCCTGTTTTGCCACAGTGTTTGTGGGATCTTGTTCCGTGTTGGTTTTGTGTAGTGTAACCAAGGACGTCACGTTATCGTTTGTTGTTTTGTTCGTGTGGTGACTCAAATAAAAAAGTATGTTCACTTATCACGCTGCGCATTGGTCCACTGTATTCGACGATCGTGACAGCCTCCTTGCTGCTCGCACACGCTTTTTCAGTTCTGCCCACAAATGTTCTATAGGATTGATGTCAGGGCTTTGTGATGGCCACTCCAATACCTACTTTGTTGTCCTTAAACCATTTTGCCACAACTTTGGAAGTATGCTTGGCGTCATTGTCCATTTGGAAGACCCATTTGCAACCAAGCTTTAACTTCCTGACTGATGTCTTGAGATGATGCTTCAATATATCCACATAATTTTCCTTCCTCATGATAACATCTATTTTGTGAAGTGCACCAGTCCCTCCTGCAGCCAAGCACCCCCACAGCATGATGCTGCCACCCCCGTGCTTCACGGTTGGGAAGGTGTTCTTCGGCTTGCAAGTCCCCCCTTTTTCCTCCAAACATAACAGTGGTCATTATGGCCAAACAGTTCTATTTTTGTTTCATCAGACCAGAGGACATTTCTCCAAAAAGTACGATCTTTGTCCCCATGTGCAGTTGCAAACCATAGTCTGGCTTTTTTATGGCGGTTTTGGAGTAGTGGCTTCTTCCTTGCTGAGCGGCCTTTCAGGTTATGTCGATATAGGACTCGTTTTACTGTGGATATAGATACTTTTGTACCTGCTTCCTCCAGCATCTTCACAAGGTCCTTTGCTGTTGTTCTGGGATTTATTTGTACTTTTCGCACAAAATTACGTTCATCTCTAGGAGACAGAACAAATCTCCTTCCTGAGCGGTATGGCGGCTGTGTGGTCCCACATTCTTGGGCACAGGGACTATGGTGGTCTGCTTGAAACATGTAGGTATTACAGACTGGGTCAGGGAGAGGTTGAAAATGTCAGTGAAGACACTTACCAGCTGGTCAGCGCATGCTCTGAGTACTAGGGTTGAATGGCGGGAACCCGGTTACCGAGATTTACCGGGATTTACCGCCAGATACCACACTCTTTTCCCGGGATAAATAACTGCAAGAAACCGGTAAATTATAATAAATTATTTATATGAACAGCATGGCGTGAAATGGAACTGTTAAATGATATGCGATGTCTTAATCTGGCTTCTCTACGGCCTCTGTATGATGAATCATCAACGCTCAGGGTGAAGACCGACAGCCCATCTCAGTATGGAGAGCAGTTCACAATGCATGTAGACCTATCATCTCACCATGGTAACAATGCATGTAGACCTATCATCTCACCATGGTAACAATGCATGTAGACCTATCATCTCACCATGGTAACAATGCATGTAGACCTATCATCTCACCATGGTAACAATGCATGTAGACCTATCATCTCACCATGGTAACAATGCATGTAGACCTATCATCTCACCATGGTAACAATGCATGTAGACCTATCATCCCATCATGGTAACGTTGTTTCTTGTGACAGGTAGGGCTGCATTTGCTGCAGCATAGCCTATGCTACAGTATTATAAAGACAGACTGAGTGTCTAATTTACCCATCTCCATCTGGCATTCGGGAGTCACCTTGGTTTTTTAATTGTAAAGATGTATTTCTTTATTGCAGCTGCAGAGATTTAAAACAGCCTATGCTCGAATATCATTGCTTTAAATCAGTGTCATCTCTCTCACAGTCTTTCTCTCTCCATAAACTCCATTCAAATTGCGACTAAAATAGATCAAATCAAATCAAATCAAATTGTATTGGTCACATGCGCCGAATACAACAGGTGCAGACATTACAGTGAAATGCTTACTTACAGCCCTTAACCAACAGTGCATTTATTTTAAACAAAAAAAGTAAGAATAAAACAACAACAAAAAAAGTGTTGAGAAAAAAAGAGCAGAAGTAAAATAAAGTGACAGTAGGGAGGCTATATATACAGGGGGGTACCGTTGCAGAGTCAATGTGCGGGGGCACCGGCTAGTTGAGGTAGTTGAGGTAATATGTACATGTGGGTAGAGTTAAAGTGACTATGCATAAATACTTAACAGAGTAGCAGCAGCGTAAAAAGGATGGGGTGGGGGGGCAGTGCAAATAGTCCGGGTAGCCATGATTAGCTGTGCAGGAGTCTTATGGCTTGGGGGTAGAAGCTGTTGAGAAGTCTTTTGGACCTAGACTTGGCACTCCGGTACCGCTTGCCGTGCGGTAGCAGAGAGAACAGTCTATGACTAGGGTGGCTGGAGTCTTTGACAATTTTGAGGGCCTTCCTCTGACACCGCCTGGTATAGAGGTCCTGGATGGCAGGAAGCTTTGCCCCAGTGATGTACTGGGCCGTACGCACTACCCTCTGTAGTGCCTTGCGGTCAGAGGCCAAGCAGTTGCCATACCAGGCGGTGATGCAACCAGTCAGGATGCTCTCGATGGTGCAGCTGTAGAATTTTTTGAGGATCTGAGGACCCATGCCAAATCTTTTTAGTCTCCTGAGGGGGAATAGGCTTTGTCGTGCCCTCTTCACGACTGTCTTGGTGTGTTTGGACCATGATAGTTCGTTGGTGATGTGGACACCAAGGAACTTGAAGCTCTCAACCTGTTCCACTACAGCCCCGTCGATGAGAATGGGGGCGTGCTCAGTCCTCTTTTTTTTCCTGTAGTCCATAATCATCTCCTTTGTCTTGGTCACGTTGAGGGAGAGGTTGTTGTCCTGGCACCACACGGCCAGATCTCTGACCTCCTCCCTATAGGCTGTCTCATCGTTGTCGGTGATCAGGCCTACCACTGTTGTGTCGTCGGCAAACTTAATGATGGTGTTGGAGTCGTGCCTGGCCATGCAGTCATGGGTGAACAGAGAGTACAGGAGGGGACTGAGCACGCACCCCTGAGGGGCCCCCGTGTTGAGGATCAGTGTGGCAGATGTGTTGTTACCTACCCTTACCACCTGGGGGCGGCCCGTCAGGAAGTCCAGGATCCAGTTGCAGAGGGAGGTGTTAAGTCCCAGGATCCTTAGCTTAGTGATGAGCTTAGAGGGCACTATGGTGTTGAATGCTGAGCTGTAGTCAATGAATAGCATTCTCACGTAGGTGTTCCTCTTGTCCAGGTGGGAAAGGGCAGTGTGGAGTGCGATAGAGATTGCATCATCTGTGGATCTGTTGGGGCGGTATGCAAATTGGAGTGGGTCTAGGGTTTCTGGGATTATGCTGTTGATGTGAGCCATGACCAGTCTTTCAAAGCACTTCATGGCTACAGACGTCAGTGCTACGGGTCGGTAGTCATTTAGGCAGGTTATCTTAGAGTTCTTGGGCACGGGGACTATGGTGGTCTGCTTGAAACATGTTGGTATTACAGACTCAGTCAGGGACATGTTGAAAATGTCAGTGAAGACACTTGCCAGTTGGTCAGCACATGCTCGGAGTACACGTCCTGGTAATCCGTCTGGCCCTGCGGCCTTGTGAATGTTGACCTGCTTAAAAGTCTTACTCACATCGGCTACGGAGAGCGTGATCACATAGTCATCCGGAACAGCTGGTGCTCTCATGCATGCTTCAGTGTTGCTTGCCTCGAAGCGAGCATAGAAGTGGTTTAGCTCGTCTGGTAGGCTTGTGTCACTGGGCAGCTCGCGGCTGTGCTTCCCTTTGTAGTCTGTAATAGTTTTCAATCCTGTTCTAGATTGATATATAGCTGTAGGGCTATATTGATATATAGCCCTACAGTGCCTTGCAAAAGTATTCATCCCCCTTGGCGTTTTTCCTATTTTGTTGCATTACAACCTGTAATTTAAATGGATTTTGGGGGGGATTTCATGTAATGGACATACACATAATAGTCCAAATTGGTGAAGTGAAATGAAAAAAATGACTTGTTTCAATAAATTCTAAAAAATAAATAACGGAAAAGTGGTGCGTGCATATGTATTCACCCCCTTTGCTATGAAGCCCCTAGATAAGATCTGGTGCAACCAATTACCTTCAGAAGTCACATAATTAGTTAAATAAAGTCCACTTGTGTGCAATCTAAGTGTCACATGATCTCAGTATATATACACCTGTTCTGAAAGGCTTTAATTCTAAAATGACATTGAGTCATAAGTATTGACTGTACCCCGGTAAAACTTTTATTGTGAAGCACACAATTATTCCCAAAAGGCACCAGCGTGAGTGAGAAAGCTCTTGATGTTGATGTGATTCCTGCTTAGCTGTGATTAGAGAATTAAAACAAGATAAAGTACGTTATCCATTGTAACCCTTAGTTACTTAGTAACCCTTAGTTATTTAGTAACCCTTAGTTATTTAATTCTCGGCTATGTCACGCCCTGGCTCTGGGGACTCTTAAATGTTGAGCCAGGGTGTGGATTTTTCTATGTTTAGTTTTCTATGTTTTTATTCTAGATCGTTTAGATCTATGTTAGCCAGGGTGGTTCCCAATCAGAGGCAGCTGTAGCTCGTTGTCTCTGATTGGGGACCATACTTAGGCAGCCTGTTGGCACCAGTTAGTTTGTGGGATCTTGTTCCGTAAAGGTTTGTGTTGTTGTAACCTCAGGACTTCACGTATCGTTCGTTTTGTTGTTTTGTTCGTGTGTTGTGTACTAAATAAAACGTACGCTTATCACGCTGCGCCTTGGTTCCACGAGTCATCAGTCAACGTTCGTGACAGGCTAACTGTACAAGAACATTAGCCAGCAAGAATCCTCTCATCCGGAAGCAGTCTTTATTGTCGCAGGTGATTTTAACCAAGCACGTTTAAAACACCTTTTTCCAAAATATCACCTAACATGTATCCTGCCCCACGATAGGAAACAATGTGCCGGACCATGTACAGTGCTATGAAAAAGTATTTGCCCCCTTTCTAATTTTCTCTACTTTTGCATATTTGTGATATTGAATTTTATCAGATCTTCAACCAAAACCTAATATTAGATAAAGGGAACATAAGTGAACAAATAACACAACAATTGCATATTTATTTCATAAACAAAGTTATGCAACACCCAATTCCCCTGTGTGAAAAAGTAATTGCCCCCTTACACTCAATGACTGGTTGTGCCACCTTTAGCTGCAATGACTCCAACCACATGCTTCCTGTAAATGTTGATCAGTCTCTCACGTCGCTGTGGAGGAATTTTGGCCCACTCTTGCATGCAGAACTGTTTTAACTCAGTGACGTGTGGGTTTTCAAGCATGAACTGCTCGTTTCAAGTCCTGCCACAACATCTCAATTGGGATTAGGTCTGGACTTTGACTAGGCCATTCCAAAACTTCCAATTTGTTGCTTTTTAGCAATTTTCATGTAGACTTGATTGTGTGTTTTGGATCATTGTCTTGCTGCATGACCCAGCTGCGCTTCAGCTTCAGCTCACAGACGGATGGCCTGACATTCTCCTGTAGAATTCTCTGAAACAGAGCAGAATTCATGGTTCCTTCTATTAAGGCAAGTCGTCTTTTTCATAGCACTGTATATACAAACATCTGTGACGCGTACAAAGCCATCCCCCAACCCTACTTCGGCCAATCAGATCACGTCTCTCTGTTCCTACCCCCCGCCCACAAGCAGCATCTCAAGAGTGAGCCACCAACACAGAGAATAGTGAGGCGCTGGACTGAGGAGGCAGACTCAATACTGGATAGAGGAGGCAGACTCAATGCTGGACTGAGGAGGCAGACTCAATACTGGACTGAGGAGGCAGACTCAATGCTGGACTGAGGAGGCAGACTCAATACTGGACTGAGGAGGCAGACTCAATACTGGATAGAGGAGGCAGACTCAATACTGGACTGAGGAGGCAGACTCAATGCTGGACTGAGGAGGCAGACTCAATACTGGACAGAGGAGGCAGACTCAATACTGGACAGAGGAGGCAGACTCAATGCTGGACAGAGGAGGCAGACTCAATGCTGGACAGAGGAGGCAGACTCAATACTGGACTGAGGAGGCAGACTCAATACTGGACAGAGGAGGCAGACTCAATACTGGACTGAGGAGGCAGACTCAATACTGGATAGAGGAGGCAGACTCAATGCTGGATAGAGGAGGCAGACTCAATGCTGCATGACTGTATTGAGAATAGAATCATCCACCCAGGACTCATCCATCAACATTGAGGAATATACATTGTCAGTCACAGGCTTCATTAGGAAATGTGTAGATTATGTTGTAGCCACAATAACAATCTGGACAAACCCCAACCAAAAGGACCTGGATGAACGGAGACATGAACCCTGATGACTTGGTGGCACGTGATGCGTACAAGGAAAGCAGATATGAGCTCCACACATCCTTTAGGGATGCGAAGACAATACAGACTAAAACTTCAATTGATGTCCGACAACTCAGACTCATGTGTTGCACGTGGCAAGGACTACAGACTATCACGGACTACAAAATAAAATCCAGCTGTGTGGTTCCCACCCAAGCCTCCCTCCCAGATGACCTTAACACATTCTATGCTTGTTTTGAGGCAGACAATACCAAGCCATCCAGGAGGACTCTTGCTGCTCCAGACGACCAGGTGCTTTCGCTCTCCCGAGGTTGACGTGAGGAAAACTCACAAAGCCGCCGGCCCAGATGGCATCCCCATGGCCGCATCCTGGGATTATGTGCTGACCAGCTAGCGGGCACCTTCTCGGACATCTTCAACCTGTCCCTGTCCCAAGCTGTAGTTCCCACCTGCTTCAAGGAGACCACCATCATCCCAGTGCCAACGAAAAAACAAGGTGACATGCCCAAATGACCATCACCCTGTCGCACTCACACCGGTCATCATGAAGTGCTTCAAGAAGGTGGTCATGGCCCACATCAAAGCCACCATGCCAGGCACACTGGACCCACTCCAATCGGCCTACCGTTTACACAGATCCACAGAAGATGCCAATTCCATTGCTATTCACATGGTCGTAACACATCTGGACAAGAGGAACACCTGTGTGAAAATGCTGTTCGTTGACTACAGTTCAGCATTCAACACTATTGTTCCCTCCAAGATCGACACCAAGCTCAGAGCCCCTGGGTCTGGACACCACCCTCCGAAATTGGATCCTGGACTTCCTGACGGGCAGACCACAGGCTGTGAGGATTGGCAACAACACCTCCTCCACACTG
>NC_140020.1:462622-477622 GCF_964263955.1 Coregonus lavaretus | reverse complement strand
TTGCTAGCACAGACTGGAACATGTTCCGGGATTCTTCAGACAGCATTGAGGAGTACACCACATCAGTCACTGGCTTCATCAATAAGTGCATCGATGATGTCGTCCCCACAGTGACCGTACGTACATACCCCAACCAGAAGCCATGGATTACAGGAAACATCCGCACTGAGCTAAAGGGTAGAGCTGCCGCTTTCAAGGAACGGGACTCTAACCCGGACGCTTATAAGAAATCCCGCTATGACCTCCGACGAACCATCAAACAGGCAAAGAGTCAATACAGGTCTAAGATTGAATCATACTACACTGGCTCTGACGCTCGTCGGATGTGGCAGGGCTTGAAAACTATTACAGACTACAAAGGGAAGCACAGCCGCGAGCTGCCCAGTGACACAAGCCTACCAGACGAGCTAAACCACTTCTATGCTCGCTTCGAGGCAAGCAACACTGAAGCATGCATGAGAGCACCAGCTGTTCCGGACGACTATGTGATCACGCTCTCCGTAGCCGATGTGAGTAAGACTTTTAAGCAGGTCAACATTCACAAGGCCGCAGGGCCAGACGGATTACCAGGACGTGTACTCCGAGCATGTGCTGACCAACTGGCAAGTGTCTTCACTGACATTTTCAACATGTCCCTGACTGAGTCTGTAATACCAACATGTTTCAAGCAGACCACCATAGTCCCCGTGCCCAAGAACGCTAAGATAACCTGCCTAAATGACTACCGACCCGTGGCACTGACGTCTGTAGCCATGAAGTGCTTTGAAAGACTGGTCATGGCTCACATCAACAGCATAATCCCAGAAACCCTAGACCCACTCCAATTTGCATACCGCCCCAACAGATCCACAGATGATGCAATCTCTATCGCACTCCACACTGCCCTTTCCCACCTGGACAAGAGGAACACCTACGTGAGAATGCTATTCATTGACTACAGCTCAGCATTCAACACCATAGTGCCCTCAAAGCTCATCACTAAGCTAAGGATCCTGGGACTAAACACCTCCCTCTGCAACTGGATCCTGGACTTCCTGACGGGCCGCCCCCAGGTGGTAAGGGTAGGTAACAACACATCTGCCACACTGATCCTCAACACGGGGGCCCCTCAGGGGTGCGTGCTCAGTCCCCTCCTGTACTCTCTGTTCACCCATGACTGCATGGCCAGGCACGACTCCAACACCATCATTAAGTTTGCCGACGACACAACAGTGGTAGGCCTGATCACCGACAACGATGAGACAGCCTATAGGGAGGAGGTCAGAGATCTGGCCGTGTGGTGCCAGGACAACAACCTCTCCCTCAACGTGACCAAGACAAAGGAGATGATTGTGGACTACAGGAAAAAAAAGAGGACTGAGCACGCCCCCATTCTCATCGACGGGGCTGTAGTGGAACAGGTTGAGAGCTTCAAGTTCCTTGGTGTCCACATCACCAACGAACTATCATGGTCCAAACACACCAAGACAGTCGTGAAGAGGGCACGACAAAGCCTATTCCCCCTCAGGAGACTAAAAAGATTTGGCATGGGTCCTCAGATCCTCAAAAAATTCTACAGCTGCACCATCGAGAGCATCCTGACTGGTTGCATCACCGCCTGGTATGGCAACTGCTTGGCCTCTGACCGCAAGGCACTACAGAGGGTAGTGCGTACGGCCCAGTACATCACTGGGGCAAAGCTCCCTGCCATCCAGGACCTCTATACCAGGCGGTGTCAGAGGAAGGCCCTCAAAATTGTCAAAGACTCCAGTCACCCTAGTCATAGACTGTTCTCTCTGCTACCGCACGGCAAGCGGTACCGGAGTGCCAAGTCTAGGTCCAAAAGACTTCTCAACAGCTTCTACCCCCAAGCCATAAGACTCCTGAACAGCTAATCATGGCTACCCGGAATATTTGCACTGCCCCCCCACCCCATCCTTTTTACGCTGCTGCTACTCTGTTAAGTATTTATGCATAGTCACTTTAACTCTACCCACATGTACATATTACCTCAACTACCTCAACTAGCCGGTGCCCCCGCACATTGACTATGCAACGGTACCCCCCTGTATATATAGCCTCCCTACTGTCACTTTATTCTATTGTATATATAGCCTCCCTACTGTCACTTTATTTTTTACTTCTGCTCTTTTTTCTCAACACTTTTTTGTTGTTGTTTTATTCTTACTTTTTTGTTTAAAATAAATGCACTGTTGGTTAAGGGCTGTAAGTAAGCATTTCACTGTAATGTCTGCACCTGTTGTATTCGGCGCATGTGACCAATAAAATTTGATTTGATTTGATTTATATAGACAAATTTGTGCCTTTCCAAATCATGTCCAATCAATTGAATTTACCTCAGGTGTACTCCAATCCAGTTTTAGAAACATCTCAAGGATGATCAATGGAAACAGGATGCACCTGAGCTCAATTTCGAGTCTCATAGCAAAGGGTTTTGTGTTTTATTTTGAATACATTTGATTCATTTTTTTGTATTTATCAATTTTAAAATAAGGATATAACAAAATGTGGAAAAAGGGAAGATGTCTGAATACTTTCCGAATGCACACACTATATACACTATATATAAAAGTATGTGGACACCCCTTCAAATGAGTGGATTCGGCTATTTCAGCCACACCCGTTGCTGACAGGTATATAAAATCGAGCACCCCTCCATGCAATCTCCATAGACAAACATTGGTAGTAGAATGCCCTTACTGAAGAGCTCAGTGACTTTCAACGTGGCACCGTCATAGGATGCCACCTTTCCAACAAGTCAGTTCGTCAAATTTCTGCCCTGCTAGAGCTGCCCCGGTCAACTGTAAGTGTTGTTATTGTGAAGTGGAAACGTCTAGGAGCAACAACGGCTCAGCCGCGAAGTGGTAGGCCACACAAGCTCACAGAACGGGACCGCCGAGTGCTGAAGTGCGTAGCGCGTACCACGTACCTCGTAAAAAATAATCTGTCCTCGGTTGCAACATTCACTACCAAGTTACAAACTGCCTCTGGAAGCAACGTCAGCAACAACTGTTCGTCGGGTGCTCCATGAAATGGGTTTCCATGGCCGAGCAGCCGCACACAAGCCTAAGATCAATGCCAAGCGTTGGCTGGAGTGGTGTAAAGCTCACCGCCATTGGACTCTGGAGCAGTGGAAACGCGTTCTCTGGAGTGATGAATCACGTTTCACCATCTGGCAGTCTGACGGACGAATCTGGGTTTGGCGGATGCCAGGAGAACGCTACCTGCCCCTATGCATAGTGGCAACTGTAAAGTTAGGTGGAGGAGGAATAATGGTCTGGGGCTGTTTTTCATGATTCGATTTACATCTGGAACGATTCAGTTTGTCTACAGTTGTAGACAATCAATGCACCATTAATTTAAGCTTATCTTTCTCCTGCTGCAAAGATGTGTTTGTGTTTATCTGTTCAGAAAACAGTCTGTCTAAAGCTTATTGGGAGGCAGACAGCATTGTGTTTTGCTCTCTAAGTGTTGTCTGCTGTCAAGCCTGTGCGGCTGGTTTTAGATAGTGAGTGAATCAGCAGTCAGAACCCAGATGTGTGAATATTTCTAAAATACCCCAACAGAAGTACTCAGTTCACATTCTAAAAAATTAATAACGGAAAAGTGGTGCGTGCATATGTATTCAACCCTTTTGCTATGAAGCCCCTAAATAAGATCTGGTGCAACCAATTACCTTCTGTCACGCCCTGATCGAGAGAACTCTCGTTGGTTGGGTCAGGGTGTGAGTTTCTGTTGAGATCTATGTTAGTGTATTTCTATGTGGTAGATCTAGGTTGATCTTTCTATGTTTGGCCGGGTGTGATTCCCAATCAGAGGCAGCTGTCGCTCGTTGTCTCTGATTGGGGATCATACTTAGGTAGCCATGTTGCCTACCTTAGTTGTGGGATCTTGACTCGTGTTTGGCTTGTTAGTGTGTAGCCATTGTTTGAGCTTCACGTTACGTTGCTTTTGTTGTTTTGTCAAGTGTTTATCGTCATTAATAAATATGTACGCATACCACACTGCGCCTTGGTCTGACACGTCTCTCAACGATCATGACACCTTCAGAAGTCACATAATTAGTTAAATAAAGTCCACCTGTGTTTAATCTAAGTGTTACATGATCTCAGTATATATACACCTGTTCTGAAAGGCCCCAGAGTCTGCAACACCACTAAGCAAGGGGCACCACCAAGCAAGCGGCACCATGAAGACCAAGGAGCTCTCCAAACAGGTCAGGGACAAAGTTCTGGAGAAGTACAGATCAGGGTTGGGTTATAGAAAAATATCAGAAACTTTGAACATCCCACTGAGCACCATTAAATCCATTATTAAAAAATTGAAAGAATATGACACCACAACAAACCTGCCAAGAGAAGGAGCTACAAAGCTCCACAGCGGAGATTGGAATATATGTCCATAGGACCACTTTAAGCTGTATACTCTACAGAACTGGGCTTTACAAAAGAGTGGCCAGAAAGAAGCCATTGCTTAAAGAGAAAAATAAGCAAACACGTTTGGTGTTCGCCAAAAGATATGTGGGAGACTAAAATTGAGCTTTTTGGACATCAGGGAAAATGCTATGTCTGGCGCAAACCCAACACCTCTCATCACCCCAAGAACACCAACGGAATGGACTGGGAAACTGGTCAGAATTGAAGGAATGATGGATGGCGCTAAATACAGGGAAATCCTTGAGGGAAAACTGTTTCAGTCTTCCAGAGATTTGAGACTGGGAGGGAGGTTCACCTTCCAGCAGGACAATGACCCTAAGCATACTGCTAAAGCAACACTTGAGTGGTTTAAGGGGAAACATTTAAATATCTTGGAATTGCCTAGTCAAAGCCCAGACCTCAATCCAATTGAGAATCTGTGGTATGACTTAAAGATTGCTGCACACCAGCAGAACCCATCCAACTTGAAGGAGCTGGAGCAGTTTTGCCTTGAAGAATGGGCAAAAATCCCAGTGGCTAGATGTGCCAAGCTTATAGAGACATACCCCAAGAGACTTGCAGCTGTAATTGCTGCAAAAGGTGGCTCTACAAAGTATTGACTTTGGGGGGGATGAATAGTTATGCACGGTCAAGTTTTCTTTTTTTTTGGTCTTATTTCTTGTTTGTTTCACAAGAGAAAATATTTTGCATCTTCAAAGTGGTAAATCAAATGTTACAAACCGCCCAAAAATCCACATCACTGACGGCCTGAACAGACAGTGTGGTGAAGAATGCGCAACCTCAGGAGGCTGAAGAAATGTGGCTTGGCCCCTAAGACCCTCATGAACTTCTACAGAGCTATACTGTCTGGCTGACAGGTTGGTGAGGTCAGCCCAACACATCATCGGGGGGTACACTGCCTGCCCTCCAGGACATCTACAGCACAGGAAGAAGATCATCAAGAACCTCAGCCACCCTGAGCCATAGCCTGCTCACCCCACTACCATCTAGAAGGAGGAGACAGTAAAAGTGCATCAAAGGGACCTAGAGACTAATAAACAGCTTCTATCTCAAGGCCATCAGACCGTTAAACAGTCAACACCTGCCACCCTCTGCCCTGTACCCTGCCCTGTACCCTGTCCTGTACCCTGTCCTGTACCCTGCCCTGTACCCTGCCCTGTACCCTGCCCTGTACCCTGTCCTGTACCCTGCCCTGTACCCTGTACCCTGCCCTGTACCCTGCCCTGTACCCTGTCCTGTACCCTGTACCCTGCCCTGTACCCTGTACCCTGTACCCTGTACCCTGTCCTGTACCCTGCCCTGTACCCTGTACCCTGCCCTGTACCCTGTACCCTGCCCTGTACCCTGCCCTGTACCCTGTCCTGTACCCTGCCCTGTACCCTGTACCCTGCCCTGTACCCTGCCCTGTACCCTGCCCTGTACCCTGTCCTGTACCCTGCCCTGTACCCTGCCCTGTACCCTGTACCCTGCCCTGTACCCTGTCCTGTACCCTGCCCTGTACCATGCCCTGTACCCTGCCCTGTACCCTGTACCCTGCCCTGTACCCTGTCCTGTACCCTGCCCTGTACCCTGCCCTGTACCCTGCCCTGTACCCTGTACCCTGCCCTGTACCCTGCCCTGTACCCTGTCCTGTACCCTGTCCTGTACCCTGCCCTGTACCCTGCCCTGTACCCTGTCCTGTACCCTGCCCTGTACCCTGTCCTGTACCCTGCCCTGTACCCTGCCCTGTACCCTGCCCTGTACCCTGTCCTGTACCCTGCCCTGTACCCTGCCCTGTACCCTGTCCTGTACCCTGCCCTGTACCCTGCCCTGTACCCTGTCCTGTACCCTGTACCCTGCCCTGTACCCTGCCCTGTACCCTGTCCTGTACCCTGTCCTGTACCCTGTCCTGTACCCTGCCCTGTACCCTGCCTTGTTAGTCCCTGTTACCACCCTGCACCTTAAAAACTGCTTTGCCCTATGTACATAGATTAATTGAACACGGTCACTTTATTAATAATGATTACATACTGTTTTACCCACTTCATATGTGTATCCTGTATTCTAGTCATGGCTCATCCTACATAACTAATGCTGTACAAACCTTTTCTATTCATATACAGTCCATACACACCATTCTTTATATATATATATATATATATATATATATATATATATATATATATATATATATATATATATATATATATATATACATAGAGTACCAGTCAAAAAAATTTGGACACACCTACTCATTCCAGGGTTTTTCTTTTTTTAAACAATTTTTTACATTGTAGAATAATAGTGAAGACCTCAAAACTATGAAATAACACATATGGAATCATGTAGTAACCAAAAAAGTGTTAAACAAATAGAAATATATTTTATATTTGAGATTCTCCAAAGTAGCCACCCTTTGCCTTGATGACAGCTATGCACACTCTTGTATATGTACAGTGGGGAGAACAAGTATTTGATACACTGCCGATTTTGCAGGTTTTCCTACTTACAAAGCATGTAGAGGTCTATCATTTTTATCATAGGTACACTTCAACTGTGAGAGACGGATTCTAAAACAAAAATCCAGAAAATCACATTGTATGATTTTTAAGTAATTCATTTGCATTTTATTGCATGACATAAGTATTTGATACATCAGAAAAGCAGAACTTAATATTTGGTACAGAAACCTTTGTTTGCAATTACAGAGATCATACGTTTCCTGTAGGTCTTGACCAGGTTTGCACACACTGCAGCAGGGATTTTGGCCCACTCCTCCATACAGACCTTCTCCAGATCCTTCAGGTTTCGGGGCTGTCGCTGGGCAATACGGACTTTCAGCTCCCTCCAAAGATTTCTATTGGGTTCAGGTCTGGAGACTGGCTAGGCCACTCAAGGACCTTGAGATGCTTCTTACGGAACCACTCCTTAGTTGCCCTGGCTGTGTGTTTTGGGTCGTTGTCATGCTGGAAGACCCAGCCACGACCCATCTTCAATGCTCTTACTGAGGGAAGGAGGTTGTTGGCCAAGATCTCGCAATACATGGCCCCATCCATCCTCCCCTCAATACGGTGCAGTCGTCCTGTTCCCATTGCAGAAAAGCATCCCCAAAGAATGATGTTTCCACCTCCATGCTTCACGGTTGGGATGGTGTTCTTGGGATTGTACTCATCCTTCTTCTTCCTCCAAACATGGTGAGTGGAGTTTAGACCAAAAAGCTACATTTTTGTCTCATCAGACCACATGACCTTCTCCCATTCCTCCTCTGGATCATCCAGATGGTCATTGGCAAACTTCAGACGGGCCTGGACTTGCGCTGGCTTGAGCAGGGGGACCTTGCGTGCGCTGCAGGATTTTTATCCATGACGGCGTAGTGTGTTACTAATGGTTTTCTTTGAGACTGTGGTCCCAGCTCTCTTCAAGTCATTGACCAGGTCCTGCCGTGGAGTTCTGGGCTGATCCCTCACCTTCCTCATGATCATTGATCCCCCACGAGGTGAGATCTTGCATGGAGCCCCAGACCGAGGGTGATTGACCGTCATCTTGAACTTCTTCCATTTTCTAATAATTGCGCCAACAGTTGTTGCCTTCTCACCAAGCTGCTTGCCTATTGTCCTGTAGCCCATCCCAGCCTTGTGCAGGTCTAAAATTTTATCCCTGATGTCCTTAAACAGCTCTCTGGTCTTGGCCATTGTGGAGAGGTTGGAGTCTGTTTGATTGAGTGTGTGGACAGGTGTTTTTTATACAGGTAACGAGTTCAAACAGGTGCAGTTAATACAGGTAATGAGTGGAGAACAGGAGGGCTTCTTGAAGAAAAACGAACAGGTCTGTGAGAGCCGGAATTCTTACTGGTTGGTAGGTGATCAAATACTTATGTCATGCAATAAAATGCAAATGAATTACTTAAAAATCATACAATGTGATTTTCTGGATTTCTGTTTTAGATTCCGTCTCTCACAGTTGAAATGTACCTCTGATAAAAATTACAGACCTCTACATGCTTTGTAAGTAGGAAAACCTGCAAAATCGGCAGTGTATCAAATACTTGTTCTCCCCACTGTATATACACTACCTGACCAAATGTATGTGGACACCTGCTCATCGAACATCTCATTTGAAAATCATGGACGTTAATATGGAGTTGGTTCCCCCCCTTTGCTGCTATAACAGCCTCCACTCTTCTGGGACGGCTTTCCACTAGATGTTGGAACATTGCTGCAGGTGTCATGCCCTGGCTCTGGGAACACTTGTATGTTGAGCCAGGGTGTGAGTTTCATTTGTATTCTATGTGTTCTATTTCTATGTTGGCCAGTGTGGTTCTCAATCAGAGGCAACGAGTGTCAGCTGTGGCTGGTTGTCTCTGATTGGGAACCACATTTATACAGGCTGTTTTCCCACAGTAGTTGTGGGATCTTGTTCTAGTTGGTTTGTGTTAGACCGTTGACTGTCACGTTATCGTTTTTGTTGTTTTGTCGTTTATCACTAATAAAGAGTATGTTCGTCTGCAACGCTGCGCCTTGGTCCTCATCTCTTACCGACGATCGTGACAGAAGATCCCACCAAAACTGGACCAAGCAGCGTGGACAGGAGCTATCGCCAGGGGAGTCGCTAGCAGATCTCCGTGGCAACCTCGACTGGGTCAAGCCTAATGAAGAGCAGAGAGGGTGGACTTGGGAACAGTGGAGGAAGAGTCTCGACTGGGTCAAGCCAAATGAGGAGCAGAATGGCTGGAGTTGGAAGCAGAAGAGCGAGAGTTGGGCGAGAACTATAGAGGCCTGGCCCACGGGGAAGAGAGACCCCCAGAATTTTTTTAGGGGGGGGCTCACGACGTGGACGTCGGGGCAGCAGGAGGCCGCGATAGAGCGGTCCAGCGGGTTGGCAGAGGAGGCCGCCAGGTTACGGGGGCCACTGGTCAAAGAAGGGAAGGAAGGTGTAGAGGCACGGCGAGAGGTACTGGGGTGTGTTACCAGTCCGGTCCGGCCCGTTCCAGATCCCGGTGTAGGGCCAGTGGTGTGTGTCCCCAGTACGGTCCGGTCTGTTCCTGCCCCTCGCACCAAGCCTACGGTGCGCGTCGCCAGCCCAGCCCGGCCTGTTCCTGCTCCCCGCACCAAGCCTATGGTGCGCGTCGCCAGCCCAGCCCGGCCTGTTCCTGCTACTCGCACCAAGCCTACGGTGCGCGTCGCCAGCTCGGCCCGGCCTGTTCCTGCTCCCCGCACCAAGCCTATGGTGCGCTTCGCCAGCCCGGCCCGGCCTGTTCCTGCTCCCCGCACCAAGCCTATGGTGCGCGTCGCCAGCCCGGTCCGGCCTGTTCCTGCCACTCGCACCAAGCCAGGGGTGCGAGTCGTCAGCCCGGTCCAGCCCGTTCCTGCTCCACGCACCAAGCCAGGGGTGCGTATCGTCAGCCCGGCCCGGCCCGTTGCTGCTCCACGCACTAAGCCAGGGGTGCGCATCGTCAGCCCGGTCCGGTCCGTTCCTGCTCCACGCACCAAGCCAGGGGTGCGCATCGTCAGCCCGGTCCGGCCCGCTCCTGCTTCCCGCACCAAGCCAATGGTGCGCGTCGCCAGCCCGGTTCGGCCCGCTCCTGCTCCTCACACCAAGCCAGTGGTGTGCGTCGCCAGTCCAGCACGGCCCGTGCCTGTTCTCCACACCAAGCCAGTGGTGGGCGTCGTCAGTCCGGCACGGCCCGTGCCTGTTCCACTGGTGCCTGGTCCGGCACCGGTCAGATGCGTTACGCCGGAGCTAGAGCAATCCGCTCCATCAGTGTGCAGTCCAGCTCCGGCCAGCGGGGCCAGACCGGACCAGGGGTACTTTGGGGGGTTGGAGAGGGAGTGGGGATCAGGCCCGGAGCCAAATCCGCCGCCAAGGCGGAGTGCCCACCCGGTCCCTCCCCTGTGGTATTTAGTTGGCGCGGTCGGAGTCCGCGCCTTTAGGGGGGGTACTGTCACGCCCTGGCTCTGGGAACACTTGTATGTTGAGCCAGGGTGTGAGTTTCATTTGTATTCTATGTGTTCTATTTCTATGTTGGCCAGTGTGGTTCTCAATCAGAGGCAACGAGTGTCAGCTGTGGCTGGTTGTCTCTGATTGGGAACCACATTTATACAGGCTGTTTTCCCACAGTAGTTGTGGGATCTTGTTCTAGTTGGTTTGTGTTAGACCATTGACTGTCACGTTATCGTTTTTGTTGTTTTGTCGTTTATCACTAATAAAGAGTATGTTCGTCTGCAACGCTGCGCCTTGGTCCTCATCTCTTACCGACGATCGTGACAGCAGGGACTTCCTTCCATTCAGCCACGAGTATTGGTGAGGTCGGGACTGTAAGTCACTTTGGATAAAAGCGTCTGCTAAATGGCATATTATTTATTATTATTTCCCATCACTGGAACTAAGGGGCCTAGCCCGAACCATGAAAAACAGCCCCAGACCATTATTCCTCCTCCACCAAACTTTATAGTTCGCACTATGCATTGGCGCAGGTAGCATTCTCCTGGCATCCGCCAAACCCAGATGGTGAAGCGTGATTCAAAGAACGCGTTTCCACTGCTCCAGGGTCCAATGGCGATGAGCTTTACACCACTCCAGCTGACTCTTGGCATGGCTTCTCTGCGGCAACAAACAGTTATTGTGCTGACGTTGCTTCCAGAGGCAGTTTGTAACTCGGTAGTGAGTGTTACAACCGAGGACAGATGATTTTTACACGCTTCAGCACTTGGTGATCCCGTTCTGTGAGCTTGTGTGGCCTACCACTTCACGGCTGAGCCGTTGTTGCTCCTAGAAATGTCAACTTCACAATAACAGCACTTACAGTTGACCGGGGCAGCTCTAGCAGGGCAGAAATTAGACAAACTGACTTGTTGGAAAGGTGGCATCCTATGACGGTGCCACGTTGAAAGTCACTGAGCTCTTCAGTAAGGCCATTCTATTGCCAATGTTTGTCTATGGAGATTGCATGGAGGGGTGCTTGATTTTATACACCTGTCAGCAACGGGTGTGGCTGAAATAGCCAAATCCACTAATTTGAAGGGGTGTCCACATACCTTTGTATATATAGTGTATATACTGTATTAATGAATTGGCGAGGGCACTAGAACAGTCTGCACCCTACTGGACTCAGAAATCAAATGTCTACTGTTTGCTGATGATCAGGGGACTCATGTACAAAGACTTGCGTTGAATTCATACTAAAACATTGCGTACGGACAAAGCCATAAATGTGCGTACGCACCAAAAAAATCTGATGTATGAATCTCTGCGTACGCAGCATTCCACATACATTCTCTTTGTACATCCCAATCAACGCGAAATTGAGCGCACATGCACGAGCACCACACCACACCCTGTCTCCTCCCTCAATTAAATCAATTTAAATATGGTAATTAGTCCAATTTGGCAAAAGAAACCTGCAAGAACATGGCTAAAGCAAGCAAGAAACGAAATTTCACTGACGCACTCACAGAAATAAGCCATTCATTAAAAGAATTGGTCAAAAAATTAACTTTGTGTCTGAGTACCATTTATATTGTCGCAATTACACGTTGACGGGCCTGAATGGCTTGTTGATTGTGCTGCACATATACTGGTCCTGGGTCAGGGTCATCTGGCGGTGCCCCCACCTCACCAAGGGGTATGCCATGCCTGTGCGCGACATTGTGCAGCACTCCACAGGCCAGTATGATGCGGCAAACCTTGTCAGGGCGGTATAACAGCATCCCCCCGGTCCTGTCAAGGCAGCGCCACCGACATTTCAGCTGCCCAATCGCCCGCTCCACAACTGACCGAGTGCGGGAATGGGCATCATTGTATCTGCGCTCTCGGTCAGTTTGTGGATTGGTGAGGGGGGTTAACAGCCACGTCTTTAGTGGATAACCACTGTCTCCTGATGGGCAGTAATAATAATTACAGACACAAACATTTTACTTTTAGATAGAACCATACATTTAAATGCATAACTTACCAAGTAGCCACCCATCGCGCACCCTGCCAGCTTGGAGTTTCATCCCAACCATGCTGTTTGTAAGGATATATGAATCATGGGTTGACCCAGGCCACCTTGCCACAATATTTGTTAGGCGCATTTGTGCATCACATATAATCTGCACATTTATTGAATGGAAATGTTTCCGATTCACATATGCAAATTCGTCTTCAGATGGCGCCTTTATAGCAATATGTGTGCAGTCGATCGCTCCGATTACATTAGGAAAACCGGCTATCGTTGCAAATTGCGCTTTGATGTTTGGCTGGTCACCTGCATCGTATGGGAACGTTATATACCTGGTAGACAAGCGGATGATGCCGTCCCATACAGGTGGCATTGCACGGCTCAAACACGACTGGCTTATTCCTGAGCGGTCTGCCAGTTCTCTTTGGAAAGAACCGGTTGCTAGGAAACCAAGTGTAGTAAGCACCTGTAAAGGAACGGGTAATGCGTGGCTCCTCACTGTCTCTCTTTCCAAATTCGGACCCAACTCAGCGCAGAGCTCCAAGAGTATAGCCCTTGGAAATCTGAAACGGCTGATGAGCCAGTCATCGTCGTGGGCCAGAAAATCACCGTGGTCCCTAAAAACTCGTTCTCTCCGGATTTGTCCATTGAAAATGTCTTCTAATAAAGCCAAAGCTGCCATTGCTAGACGGGTTGTATCAATTTTCACATCCTTTATATATGTTCTTACTTAATTGCATAATTAATATAATATTCTAATAAGACTCGTGTGACAATAATATGGCAAATCATTTATCAATTACAAATTATAAGCAATATCTGGCAGGTGCGATAGAACAGTTCGTAGTGTAATGTTTGCCACTTCACTTTATTGCCTATATGAGTCGCCAACGGACAAACATCACAAAAATGTACGTACGCCAGGCCTGAAGTTTACGTGGAAGAACGCACATTCTTACGTTAATTTCACTGTTAGTACATCTGACCGTGAACGTGAAAGCTGGCGTACGCCGTGTTTTCGTGCGTACGCAAGATTGATACATGAGGCCCCAGGTGCTTCTGTTCCCAACCGAGGAGGGCCTACAGCAGGACGTAGATCTTCTGCAGAGATTCTGTCAGACTTGTCCTTGACAGTGAATCTCAGTAAGACAAAAATAAGACAACAAATACAACAAATACAAATTCTATCTAGACACTGTTGCCCACAAAGAATTACACCTACCTCAGCCTTAACATCAGCACCACAGGTAACTTCCACAAGGCTGTGAATGATCTAAGAAACAAGGCAAGAAGGGCCTTCTATGCCATCAAAAGGAACATAAAACTCAACATCCCAATTAGGATCTGGCTCAAAAATACTTCAATCAGTTATCGAACCCATTGCCCTCTATGGTTTAGAGGTCTGGGGTCCACTGACCAACCAAGAAGAATTCACAAAATGGGACAAACACTCAATTGAGACTCTGCATGCAGAATTATGCAAAAATATACTTAGTGTACAACGCAAAACTCCCCAAATTGCATGCAGAGCAGAATTAGGACTATACCTGCTAAATATCAAAATCCAGAAAGAGCTTATAAATTCTACAACCACCTAAAAGGAAGCGATGCCCACAAATTCCACCATAAAGCCCTGACCTACAGAGAGATGAACCTAGAGAAGAGTCCCCTCAGCCAGCTGGTTCTGGGGCTCTGTTCACAAACGCAAACAGACCCCACAGAGCCCCAGGACAGAAACATATTTAGACCCTACCAAATTATGAGAAAGCAAAAAGATAACTATTTGACTCACTGGAAAGAATCAACCGAGAAAAAAACCCCAGAGAGTACACAGTGGCAGAATACCTGACCACTGTGACTGACCCCAAATTAAGAAAAGCTCAGCCTTGCTATTGAGAGAGGCCACCATAGGAAGGACACGCTATGTGCCCACTGCCCACAAAATGAGGTGGAAAACTGAGCTGCACTTCCTAACCTCCTGCCAAATGTATGACCATATTAGAAACACATATTTTAACACAGATCACACAGACCCACAAAGAATTTGAAAACAAATCAAACACCGATAAACTCTCATATCTGTTAGGCGAAATACCACAATGTGCAATCACAGCAGCAAGATTTGTGTCCCGTTGCCATGACAAAAGGGCAACCATTGGAGCACAAACAACATTGTAAATACAACCTATATTTATTTATTTTTATTTATTTAACTATTTGCAGATCGTTACACCACTGTACGTAGCCAATAATATAACATTTAAAATGTCTTTATTCTTTTACAACTTTTGTGAGTGGAATGTTTACCGATGTTTCCCGTAATTAGGTTAATTTCCATGTTGTTTATTGTCCATTCCATTTGCTTTGGCTATGTAAACATTTGTTTCCAATGCCAATAAAGCCCTAAGAATTTAACTGAAATTGAAATTGAATTGAAATGAGAGCGCGAGAGAGGGGGAGAGAGAGAGGGGGAGAGAGGGAGAGAGATAGAGGGACAGAGAGGGAGAGAGAGAGAGAGAGAGAGAGAGGGGGAGAGAGGGAGAGAGATAGAGGGACAGAGAGGGAGAGAGAGAGAGAGAGAGAGAGAGAGAGAGAGAGAGAGAGAGAGAGAGAGAGAGAGAGAGAGAGAGAGAGAGAGAGAGCGAA
>NC_140020.1:387622-460122 GCF_964263955.1 Coregonus lavaretus | reverse complement strand
TGGAAGAAGAAAGGGAAGGAAATGGATTTTTAGTCTTGGCCAATCCCTGTAAAGTAGGATTAATAATAGTGGAGGTTGATGTGTGATTTTAACCAGCACTTCCTCTCCTCTGGGACTGAGGTGGGTGGACAATGATAACCTATTAGAAAAATGGACTTCTCTATCTCCATCTCTTTCCACGCTATTTTGACAAGTTGGATGCATCCCAAATGGCAGTCTATTCCTTACATAGTGTACTACTTTTGCTCGTAGAGAATAGGGTGCCATTTTGTACTATGTTGTCGTAGGGTGTCACGGTTTCGGCCGAGGCTGCCTCTCTCCCTTGTTCGGGCAGGTTTCGGCGTTCGTCGTCTCCGGAATTCTAGCTGCCACCGTTGTATGTTCTATGTTTCCTGTTTGATTAGTTTTGTCTGTTAGCCACACCTGTCTTGTGTTATGTCTCATTAAGCACCCTATTTAGTTTCCTTGTTGTTAGTGTAGTGTTGTGTGTAATTGTTTCGTGTCAGGTGTTTGTGCGTTACCTGTGTTTCGGTACGCCAGTTACGATATAGCTTCCTCCTCGGTTGAGGAGAGTTTTTGCGCCCTGTGTTTGTGCGCTCGTGTTTGACGCCTGTGTGCGTCTGTTTGGCCTCTGGCCGTTTTTGGATTATTTTGCACTCGCTAGTAAAGTCTTGTTGGACTGTACATCTGCTTCTGCGCCTGATTCCACACCACACCATTTATACACCGTGACATAGGGATTGATACAGATGGGTTGTAGGTAACAGTGTCCGGGTCTTCTCCATGATGGCCCAGTTGTTAGTAGTCTCCACACTGAGTGGTAAAACCTCTGCTTATTTTTTTACATTCTCTTTGAACTCCTGCACTTCTGTGTGTGTCTTTATAACTAGATCTCATTCTCACAATCTCAGGTATTCAAGAATCATTACACCAAGCGAGCAATCAAGCTTTTTAAGTCTTGGCAGTATGGATCTAATTGGCGCATTTCGATTATATGTAACGATTCTCTGGGAATGTTCATTAACTCTAATTGGATGGATGGACAGACTTCTAATTGGAACAAGAGAATCATTTTAACTCATCAAAAACTGAACTCATTAGTCCTCACACACACGTACTATTAAGCTGGTTAAATTCAATTTCAATAAAGTTTGATTGGTTGGATTTGAACGTGATCTCTGGAGGTCAGACTGGACCGAGCCAGGCTGTGTTGGTACTGTCTGGTGCTGACTGGTGCTGACTGGTGCTGACTGGTACTGACTGGTACTGACTGGTACTGTCTGGTACTGTCTGGTACTGTCTGGTACTGACTGGTACTGACTGGTACTGACTGGTACTGTCTGGTACTGACTGGTACTGTCTGGTACTGTCTGGTACTGACTGGTGCTGACTGGTACTGTCTGGTACTGACTGGTACTGTCTGGTACTGACTGGTACTGTCTGGTACTGTCTGGTACTGTCTGGTACTGACTGGTGACAGTTTTCTCTCTTGTGTATTATAGTATTTGGCCTATGGTCTCTCTTGTGTATTATAGTATTTGGCCTATGGTCTCTCTTGTGTATGATGGTCTTGGTACTGACTGGTACTGACCAGGTCTGTTGTCTCCTCTCCTCCCCACAGAGGACCCTGCTGTGGAGGGAGTGGACAAGTCCCGACAGCTCGAGACTGGGGAGGTGATCATCATCGTGGTCGTGCTGCTCATGTGGGCAGGTAAGAACTGGCTTTACAGGTACAGCGGTGATCTATGAACTGGTACATGTTTTACATTATTTACAGGATCATTATTGAGGATGCTAGGGAGTAGCTTCCCCTCTGTGATCATGTCAAATCAACATCACACTTCTCCCACTAGTCCCCGGATATTCAACCCTCCACCCCAGTAATGATTAGCCTCATGCCTCTATTCTCATCGATTTAATGAAGCAGTGGCAGGCTGGGACACCCCATGGACCTGCACGGACTGGGGCTATTAAAGCAATAAGGCACCTCGGCTAATGGCTGTTCTTACGCACGACGCAACGCCGAGTGCCTGGACACAGCCCTTAGCCGTGGTATATTGGCCATATACCACAAACCCCCGAGGTGCCTTATTGCTATTATAAACTGGTTACCAACGTAAAAACAGTAGAACAGTAAAAATACATGTTTTGTCATACCTGTGGTATACGGTCTGATATACCACGGCTGACAGCCAATCGGCATTCAGGGCTCGAACCACCCAGTTTATAATTCCCAATTATCTCTCCTTCTTCCCAAAGCGTGCACTTGTTCACTTCTCCTCACTGATTTGAAAGGAAATAAGCGGTTAAAAAAAAAATACATGGTGGTAACTCCCACTAGCTCACGCCTCCACCAATCCAACACTTTTAGTTTTATGGGAAGCAGTGAACGAACGCACACTTCAGGAAGAAGGAGAGATCATTTGGACGCGCCCAGGATTTCCTACCCCAGGGACCTGGCGGTGGAGAGGGTTAAGGAAGAATGGGAGAGAAGACAGGAGCCTCTGTGATGTGGAATAGAAAGTGGCACTGTGTGCATCCCAAATGGCACCATGCTCCCTTTAATAGTGCATCCTACGGTTAAAAGTAGTGCACTGTGAAGGGAAAAGGGTGCCATTTGGTAGGCAGTAACTGTCAGTTCCATCGCCAATTCTACACCCCTTCTGGGGGTAATGGGACGAGGGCTTATAAATGTTTCATAAATGGCTTTATAAATGTGTTATGAGTGCTTTATAAATGAGTAATATCATCGTCACGCCACTGGCTTTTCCCAAACAATAGGAAATAAAAACAGCTAGGCTATATCCTCATAATGTATTCAGCAAATAGAAGATTGAATTGAGTGCCAGTTTCTCCTGGTGATTGGGGGGTCGGTAAATGGTTTGCTGACTTCACATCAATCTGAGGATCATCTGCTTCCTAGATATAAAGGCAGCTCTGATTTGACTCCTGAATGGAAACCACCAGAGGGGGTTGTAGAGGTTGTGAAGTAAAGAAGGGAAAATAACCTGTCGTAAATACCTAGATGAAATTGCAATGAGGAACACATTTGGTTTCGCTTTATAAGAGCTTGTGTGTGTCTGGATGACAACATCATCTAAGCCAGGGGTGTCAAACGTACGGCCCGCGGGCCGGATCAGGCCCGCAAACGGGTTTAATCCGGCCCGCGAGATGATTTTGAAAAAAAAAAAATATATATATATATATAAAAATGCGGTGCAATTTTTCAATAAAATAAACAGCTGTTCCAATTGCGTCCACTGGATGGCGCAATAGCAATTGTGTTAAGCAAGCAAACTGTTTATACCGGGGCAGAGCAAGTAGGTCAAGCACGTGCAGCCAATGAGCTACTTTGTTTTGCCCGCAATATTTATTACGGCTTCTACTTTTAACATTATGTGCTTTGGCACCCTCATTGCCCCAATATGTCTCTGTCAAAAAAGAGAAAAGTGGACGCAGAGTGCAGAGTGTTCCAAGAAAAATGGTCATCCTATTTAATCACGGAATTGAATGGGAAAGCTGTATGTTTGGTGTGTTCAGAGCATGTTGCAGTGCTGAAAGAATATAACCTTCGTCGCCACTATGTGAGTCTTCATGCCGACAAATATGACAACTTTCAAGGACAGCGGAGATGAGAGAAGGTGAATGAACTGTTGGCGGGTCTGAAGAAACAGCAGTCTGTGTTTACTCACAGCCGAGACATCAGTGACGCTGCAGTGAAAGCTAGCTACCTCATTGCTAATGAAATCGCAGTGGCTTCAAAACAATTTAGTGAGGGTGAATTTGTAAAAACATGCATGATGAAGGCAGCGGAGATTGTGTGCCCTGAAAAGCGGCAGGCTTTTGCAAATATCAGCCTGACAAGAAACACAGTTGCAGACAGGATTTCCGATCTTTCAGTGGATTTGGACAGCCAGTTGAAGCAAAAAGTAAAGTCATTTATTGCGTTTTCGGTTGCAATTGATGAAAGCACGGACATTACAGATGTTGCACAACTGGCCATTTTTTCATCCGCGGAGTTGATGACACATTGACCGTCACCGAGGAGTTCGTGGAGTTGGTGCCGATGACAGATACAACGACAGCAGCTGATATTTTTACCGCACTCGTCGGCGCGCTGGACAGGGTCGGAGTGGACTGGTCCCGTGCTGTCAGCCTGGCTACAGATGGTGCGCCCTCAATGATCGGGAAAAAAGCAGGCGTTGTGACAAAGTTCAGAGAGAAAGTGCAATCTGCAAATGGAGGACGTGATTTTTTGACTTTTCACTGTATTTTACACCAGGAGGCTTTGTGTTGCAAGTCATTAAAGATGGATAACGTCATGAAGGTGGTCATCCAAACTGTTAATTTCATCCGATCCAGAAGCCTGAATCATCGTCAGTTTGACAGCCTTCTCAGAGAGAAAGACCACATCTATGGCCTGCCATACCACACTGAGGTAAGATGGTTAAGCCGAGGTGCTGTGCTGAGGCGTTTCTTTGATTTACGAGAAGAAATTGAACAGTTCATGGAAGAAAAGGGCAAACCAGTGTTAGAATTTCATTCCGCAGAATGGATGCCGGACCTTGCATTTATGGTGGATGTTACAGAGCACCTGAATAACTTGAACAAACAGCTGCAAGGGCGCAACAAAGTTGTCACGCAGTATTATGACAGCATACGTTCTTTCAAGTTGAAGCTGTCATTGTGGGAGACGCAACTTGCCGGGGGTGATGCAGCTCACTTCCCCTGTCTGAAAAATGTGTGCGCGACCCAACATGTGGCAGACATGAAGCGGTTCAAAGATAAAATAACGGGACTGTTACGGGAGTTTGAGCAACGCTTTCAGATTTATGTTTATATGTTTTTATGTTGATGTGCTATTGTTTTTAATTGTTTTTATTTTATTTGTATATTTAACCTATTCTTGACTCTGTGGTTCTTGCACTTGTTTGGGGAACAGGATTTCATTATTTTTATCTACATTTCTGCCTGAGAAATGACACCCTGATATAGTTCTGTGATCTGTGAAACAGTTCTGTTAATCACTGAGGCATTGTGTGTTTGTGTGTTCTTTGTCCTCAGAACTTTCAAATAACTTGAGGTGTTTTATGATTAATAGTGATGTTGTGCTTTTGGACACTGTCCTCAGGCTCCAGCTTTATGTTTATATGTTTTTATGTTGATGTGCTATTGTTTTTAATTGATTTTATTTTATTTGTATATTTAACCTATTCTTGACTCTGTGGTTCTTGCACTTGTTTGGGGAACAGGATTTAATTATTTTTATCTACATTTCTGCCTGAGAAATGACACCCTGATATAGTTATGTGATCTGTGAAACAGTTATGTTAATCACTGAGGCATTGTGTGTTTGTGTGTTCTTTTTCTTTAGAATTTTCAAATAAACTTGACGTGTTTTATGATTAATAGTGATGTTGTGCTTGTACTATTTTGGACACACTGTCCTCAGGCTCCAGCTTTATGTTGTATGTTGATCGTATTAAAACAAAGAAAACAATCTGAAGTTGTTGTTTTTAAGTTATATATACCATGATTTTTCCGGTCCGGCCCACTTGGGAATAGATTTTCCTCCATGTGGCCCCTGAGCTAAAATGAGTTTGACACCCCTGCTCTAAACAAACCTATCAGCTAGCACTTATCATATACCCTAAAATATACACAGCATTATAAACCCTATCATATACACTATTATATACCCTAATACTGCATATATACACTGTTATATACCCTAATATATATACTATTATATATACATTTACATTTTAGTCATTTAGCAGACGCTCTTATCCAGAGCGACTTACAGTTAGTGAGTGCATACATTTTACATACTGGCCCCCCATGGGAATCGAACCCACAACCCTGGCGTTGCAAGCGCCACGCTCTACCAACTGAGCTACAGAAGGCCTAAATATATATACTATTATATACACTTTTATATACCCTATTATGAACACTATTATGTACACTATTACATATACTATTATATACACTATTACATATACTATTATATATATTATTATATACACTATTATAAACCCTATTATATATACTATTATGTACCCTAACACTGCATACATACACTGTTATATACAGTTGAAGTCAGAAGTTTACATACACCTTAGCCAAATACATTTAAACTCAGTTTTTCACAATTCCTGACATTTAATCCTAGTAAAAAATACCCTGTCTTAGGTCAGTTAGGATCACCACTTTATTTTAAGAATGTGAAATGTCAGAATAATAGTAGAGAGAATTATTTATTTCAGCTTTTCTTTCTTTCATCACATTCCCAGTGGGACAGAGGTTTACATACACTCAATTAGTATTTGGTAGCATTGCCTTTAAATTGTTTAATGTGGGTCAAACATTTTGGGTAGCCTTCCACAAGCTTTCCACAATAAGTTGGGTGAATTTTGGCCCATTCCTCCTGACAGAGCTGGTGTAACTGAGTCAGATTTATAGGCCTCCTTGTTCGCACACGCTTTTTCAGTTCTGTCCACAAATGTTCTATAGGATTGAGGTCAGGGCTTTGTGATACACTCCAATACCTTGACTTTGTTGTCCTTAAGCCATTTTGCCACAATTTGGAAGTATGCTTGGGGTCATTGTCCATTTGGAAGACCCATTTGCGACCAAGCTTTAACTTCCTGACTGATGTCTTGAGATGTTGCTTCAATATATCCACATAATTTTCCTTCCTCATGATGCCATCTATTTTGTGAAGTGCACCAGTCCCTCCTGCAGCAAAGCACACCCACAGCATGACGCTGCCACCCCCGTGCTTCACGGTTGGGATGGTGTTCTTTGGCTTGCAAGCGTTCCCCTTTATCCTCCAAACATAACGATGGTCATTATGGCCAAACAGTTCTATTTTGGTTTCATCAGACCAGAGGACATTTCTCCAAAAAGTACGATCTTTGTCCCCATGTGCAGTTGCAAACCGTAGTCTGGCTTTTTTATGGCGGTTTTGGAGCAGTGGCTTCTTCCTTGCTGAGCGGCCTTTCAGGTTATGTCGGTATAGGACTCGTTTTACTGTGGATATACATACTTTTGTACCTGTTTCCTCCAGCACCATCACAAGGTCCTTTGCTGTTGTTCTGGGATTTATTTGCACTTTTCGCACCAAAGTACGTTAATCTCTAGGAGACAGAACGCGTCTCCTTCCTGAGCGGTATGACGGCTGCGTGGTCCCATGGTGTTTATACTTGCGTACTATTGTTTGTACAGATGAACGTGGTACCTTCAGGCGTTTGGAAATTGCTCCCAAGGATGAACCAGACTTGGGGAGGTCTACCATTTTTGGCTGATTTTCTTTTGATTTTCCCATGATGATGTCAAGCAAAGATGCACTGAGTTTGAAGGTAGGCCTTGAAATACATCCACATGTACACCTCCAATTGACTCAAATGATGTCAATTAGCCTATCAGAAGCTTCTAAAGCCATGACATCATTTTCTGGAATTTTCTGGAATTTTTTCTGGAATTTTCCAAGCTGTTTAAAGGCACAGTCAACTTAGTGTATGTAAACTTCTGACCCACTGGAATTGTGATACAGTGAATTATAAGTGAAATCTGTCTGAAAACAATTGTTGGAAAAAGTACTTGTGTCATGCACAAAGTAGATGTCCTAACCGACTTGCCAAAACTATAGTTTGTTATCAAGAAATGTGTGGAGTGGTTGAAAAAAAAGTTTTAATGATTCCAACCTAAGTGTATGTAAACTTCCGACTTCAAATGTACCCTAACATACACTACCAGTCAAAACTTTGGACACACATACTCATTCAAGGGTTTTTCTTTATTTTTACAATGTTTTACATTGTAGAATATTAGTGAAGACATCAAAACTATGAAATAACACATATGGAATCATGTAGTAAACAAAAAAGTGTTAAACAAATTAAGATATATTTTATATTTGAGATTCTTCAAATAGCCACACTTTGCCTTGATGACAGCTTTTGCACACTCTTGGCATTCTTTCAACCAGCTTCACCTGGAATGCTTTTCCAGCAGTCTTGAAAGAGCTCCCACATATGCTGAGCACTTGTTGGCTGCTTTTCCTTCACCCTGCAGTTCGACTCATCCCAAACCATCTCAATTGGGTTGAGATCAGGGGATTGTGGAGGCCAGGTCATCTGATGCAGCACTCCATCACTCTCCTTCTTGGTAAAATAACCCATACACAGCCTGGAGGTGTGACCAGTCCATCACGACTGGTCTGCTGACGTAATCGTCTGTGGTTTCAACAGGCTTCCCGTTGCGACGACCACAAAGATCCATCTGTTAGCCCAGGCCCGCTAGCACACGCAAACAACAACCGTGCTTCCTGTGCTGTAACACCAATTCGAACTGCTCTCGGACTCACTTATTGCTGTTCACTGGACCTTATGATCACTCAGCTACACAGCTAATGCCTGCTGGACTGTTCCTTTACACGGTACCCCATCCTGTTTATCTGTTTAGCCTCAGCCCAAACTTTAGTCGCCATTACCAGTTGTTGTCTTAGCTCTCTCTAATAACACCTGTGATTGCTTTATGCCTCTCTCCCATGTCAATATGCCTAGCCTATTGCTGTTCCAGTTAGTTCTTTTTATACAATTTCATTGTTACCCAACGCTTAGGTTTACCTCCACTGTACTCATATCCTTCCATATCCTTGTCTGTACATAATGCCCTGAATCTTTTCTACATCGGCCGAAATTCTGCCCCCTTTATTCTCTGTACCCAACGCACTAGAATACCAGTTCTTAAAGCCTTTAGCCGTATCCTTATTCTAGTCCTCCTCTTTTCCTCTGGTGATGTAGAGGCTAACCCAGGCCCTGTAGCCCCCAGTATCACTACTACTCCCCAGGCGTTATCATTTGTTGACTTATGTAACCGTAAAAGCCTTGGTTTCTTGCACATTAACATCCGAAGCCTCCTTCCTAAGTTTGAGTTATTCACTGCGTTAGCACACTCCACCAACCCTGATGTTCTAGCAGAGTCTGAATCATACTATCCAGGTCTGTGCCCAAACAGTTTGAGCTTCTACTTGTAAAAATCCACCTTTCCAGAAATAAGTCTCTCACTGTTGCCGCTTGCTACAGACCCCCCTCAACCCCCAGCTGTGCCCTGGACACCATATGTGAATTGATTGCCCCCCATTTATCCTCAGAGTTCGTACTGCTTGGTGACCTAAATTGGGATATGCTTAACACCCCGGCCATCCTACAATCCAAACTAGATGCCCTCAATCTCACACAAATTATCAACAAACCTACCAGGTACAACCCTAAATCCGTAAACATGGGCACCCTCATAGATATCATCCTGACTAACTTACCCTCTAAATAGACCTCCGCTGTCTTCAACCAGGATCTCAGCGATCACTGTCTTATTGCCTGCATCCGTAACTGGTCCGTGGTCAAACGACCACCCCTCATCACTGTCAAACGCTCCCTAAAACACTTCAGCGAGCAGGCCTTCCTAATTGACCTGGCCCGGGTATCCTGGATGGATATAGATCTCATTCCGTCAGTAGAGGATGCCTGGTTGTTCTTTAAAAGTAATTTCCTCTCAATCTTAAATAAACATGCCCCATTCAGAAAATACAGAACTAGGAACAGATATTGCCCCTGGTTCTCCTCAGACTTGACTGCCCTTGACCAGCACAAAAACATCCTGTGGCGTATTGCATTAGCATCGAATAGCCTCCGCGATATGCAACTTTTCAGGGAAGTTAGGAAAGCAAAGGCTAGCTTTTTCAAACAGAAATTTGCATCCTGTAGCACTAACTCCAAAAAGTTTTGGGACACTGTAAAGTCCATGGAGAATAAGAGCACCTCCTCCCAACTGCCCACTGCACTGAGGCTAGGAAACACTGTCACCACCGATAAATCTACAATAATCGAGAATTTCAACAAGCATTTTGCTACTGCTGGCCATGCTTTCCACCTGGCTACCACTACCCCGGCCGCCAGCTCTGCACCCTCCGCTGCAACTTGCCCATGCCCCCCCCCCCCCCCCCCCCCCCCCCCGCTTCTCCTTCACACAAATTCAGACAGCTGATGTTCTGAAAGAGCTGCAAAATCTGGACCCCTACAAATCATCTGGGCTAGACAATCTGTACCATTCCTTTCTATTAGAGTTGGGAAAGCCAAGTTAACAAACAGATCACAGACCGTACCTTCTCCGCTATGCAATCCGGTTTCCGAGCTGGTCATGGGTGCACCTCAGCCACGCTCAAGGTCCTAAACGATATTATAACCGCGATCGATAATAGACAGTACTGTGCAGCCGCCTTCATCGACCTGGCCAAGGCTTTCGACTCTGTCAACCACCGCATTCTTATTGGCAGACTAAATAGCCTTGGTTTCTCAAATGACTGCCTCGCCTGGTTCACCAACTACTTCTAAGATAGAGTTCAATGTGTCAAATCGGAGGGCCTGTTGTCTGGACCTATGGCAGTCTCTATGGGGGTGCCACAGGGTTCAAATCTTGGGCCGACTCTTTTCTCTGTGTATATCAATGATGTCGCTCTTGCTGCTGGTGACTCTCAGATCCACCTCTACGCAGACGACACCATTTTGTATACATCTGGCCCTTCATTGGACACTGTGTTAACAAACCTCCAAACGAGCTTCAATGCCATACAACACTCCTTCAGTAGCCTCCAACTGCTCTTAAACACTAGTAAAACTAAATGCATGCTCTTCAATCGAACGCTGCTGGCACCCGCCCACCCGACTAGAATCACTACTCTCGACGGGTCTGACCTAGAGTATGTGGACAACTACAAATACCTAGGTGTCTGGTTAGACTGTAAACTCTCCTTCCAGACTCACATTAAGCATCTCCAATCCAAAGTTAAATCTAGAATCGGCTTCCTATTTCGCAACAAAGCCTCCTTCACTCATGCTGCCAAACATGCCCTCGTAAAACTGACTATCCTACCGATCCTTGACTTCGGCGATGTCATTTACAAAATAGCCTCCAACACTCTACTCAGCAAATTGGATGTAGTCTATCACAGTGCCATCCGTTTTGTCTACAAAGCCCCATATACTACCCACCACTGTGACCTGTACGCTCTCGTTGGCTGGCCCTCACTACATATTCGTCGCCAAACCCACTGGCTCCAGGTCATCTATAAATCACTGCTAGGCAAATCCCCGCCTTATCTTAGCTCATTGGTCACCATAGCAACACCCACCCGTAGTATGCGCTCCAGCAGGTATATCTCACTGGTCATCCCCAAAGCCAACACCTCCTTTGGCCGCCATTCCTTCCAGTTCTCTGCTGCCAATGACTGGAATGAATTGCAAAAATCTCTGAAGCTGGAGACTCTTATCTCCCTCACTAACTTTAAGCATCAGTTGTCAGAGCACCTTACCGATCACTGCACCTGTACACAGCCCATCTGAAATTAGCCCACCCAACTACCTCATCCCCATATTGTTATTTATTTTGCTCATTTGCACCCCAGCATCTCTATTTGCACATCATCTCTTGCACATCTATCATTCCAGTGTTAATACTAATTGTAATTATTTTGCACTATGGCCTATTTATTGCCTTACCTCCATAACTTGCTACATTTGCACACACTGTATATATATTTTCTGTTGTATTTTTGACTTTATGTTTTGTTTACCCCATATGTAACTCTGTTTTTATCGCACTGCTTTGATTTATCTTGGCCAGGTCGCAGTTGTAAATGAGAACTTGTTCTCAACTGGCTTACCTAGTTAAATAAAGGTGAAATAAAAATAAAAATAAAAATAAAATTGTCCTGTTGAAAAACAAATGATAGTCCCGCTAAGCCCAAACCAGATGGGATGGTGTATCGCTGTAGAATGCTGTGGTAGCCATGCTGGTTAAGTGTGCCTTGAATTCTAAATAAATCACACACAGTGTCACCAGCAAAGCACCCCCACACCATACACCACCTCCTCCATGCTTTACGGTGGGAAATACACATGCAGAGATCATCCGTTCACCCACACCGCGTCTCACAAAGAAATGGCGGTTGGAACCAAAAATCTCCAATTTGGACTCCAGACCAAAGGACACATTTCCACCAGTCTAATGTCCATTGCTCATGTTTCTTGGCCCAAGCAGGTCTCTTCTTCTTATTGGTGTCCTTTAGTAGTGGCTTATTTGGAGCAATTTGACCATGAAGGCCTGTTTCCCACAGTCTCCTCTGAACAGTTGATGTTGAGATGTGTCTGTTACTTGAACTCTGTGAAGCATTTATTTGGGCTGCAATTTCTGAGGCTGGTAACTCTAATGAACTTATCCTCTGCAGCAGATGTAACTCTGGGTCTTCCATTCCTGTGGCGGTCCTCATGAGAGCCAGTTTCATCATAGCACTTCATGGTTTTTGCGACTGCAATTGAAGTAATGTTCAAAGTTCTTGAAATGTTCAGTATTGACTGACCTTCATGTCTTAAAGTAATGATGGACTGTCGTTTCCCTTTGCTTATTTGAGCTGTTTATGCCATAATATGGACTTGGTATTTTACCAAGTAGGGCTATCTTCTGTATACCCCCCTTCCTTGTCACAACACAACTGATTGGCTCAAACGCATTAAAAAGGAAATAAATTCCACAAATTAACTTTTAACAAGGCACACCTGTTAATTTAAATGCATTCCAGGTGACTACCTCATGAAGCTGATTGAGAGAATGCCAAGAGTGTGCAAATCTGTCATCAAGGCAAAGGGTGGCTATTCGAAAAATCTCAAATATAAAATATATTTTGATTTGTTTAACACTTCTTTGGTTACTACATGATTCCATATGTGTTATTTCATAGTTTTGACGTCTTCACTATTATTCTACAATGTAATTTTTTTTTTTTTAAGACAAACCCTGGAATGAGTAGGTGTGTCCAAACATTTGACTGGTACTGATTATACTATTATATATACTATTATACACCCTATTATATATACTATTGTATATACAATTATACACCCTAATATTGTATATATACACTATTATATCCGCTATTATATATACTTTATTGATACTATTATATACCCTATTATATATATTATTATATACCCTATTATATATATTATTATATACCCTATTATATATACTATTATATACCCTATTATATATATTATTATATACACTGCTTAAAAAAATATAGGGAACACTAAAATAACACATCCTAGATCTGAATGAATGAAATAATCTTATTAAATACTTTTTTCTTTACATAGTTGAATGTGCAAAAATTATCAATGGAAATCAAATTTATCAACCCATGGAGGTCTGGATTTGGAGTCACCCTCAAAATTAAAGTGGAAAACCACACTACAGGCAGATCCAACTTTGATGTAATGTCCTTAAAACAAGTCAAAATGAGGCTCAGTAGTGTGTGTGGCCTCCACGTGCCTGTATGACCTCCCTACAACGCCTGGGCATGCTCCTGATGAGGTGGCGGATGGTCTCCTGAGGGATCTCCTCCCAGACCTGGACTAAAGCATCCGCCAACTCCTGGACAGTCTGTGGTGCAACGTGGTGTTGGTGGATGGAGCGAGACATGATATCCCAGATGTGCTCAATTGGATTCAGGTCTGGGGAACGGGCGGGCCAGTCCATAGCATCAATGCCTTCCTCTTGCAGGAACTGCTGACACACTCCAGCCACATGAGGTCTAGCATTTGTCTTGCATTAGGAGGAACCCAGGGCCAACCGCACCAGCATATGGTCTCACAAGGGGTCTGAGGATCTCATCTCGGTACCTAATGGCAGTCAGGCTACCTCTGGCGAGCACATGGAGGGCTGTGCGGCCCACCAAAGAAATGCCACCCCACACCATGACTGACCCACCGCCAAACCGGTCATGCTGGAGGATGTTGCAGGCAGCAGAACGTTCACCACGGCATCTCCAGACTCTGTCACGTCTGTCACATGTGCTCAGTGTGAACCTGCTTTCATCTGTGAAGAGCACAGGGCGCCAGTGGCGAATTTGCCAATCTTGGTGTTTTCTGGCAAATGCCAAACGTCCTGCACGGTATTGGGCTGTAAGCACAACCCCCACCTGTGGACGTCGGGCCCTCATACCACCCTCATGGAGTCTGTTTCTGTCACGATCGTCGTTCCAGGAAGCGGACCAAGGCGCAGCGTGTGATACAAACATGATGCTTTATTAAATATAAGCGTAACACGAAAACAACAAAACAACCGACGATAAGTGAAGTCCACAGTGACAATGACTGACAAGGAACAAAAACCCACAAACACAAGGTGAAAACACACAGTTTAAATATGGCTCCCAATCAGAGATAACGAGCCGACAGCTGACACTCGTTACCTCCGATTGGGAGTCATTTGACCAAACACAACCAATGACAAACCAACCAAACAAAACACAACCAAAAAGAAACACACCCTGGCTCAAAATACAAAGTCCCGGAGCCAGAGCGTGACAGTTTCTGACCGTTTGAGCAGACACATGCACATTTGTGGCCTGCTGGAGGTCATTTTGCAGGGCTCTGGCAGTGCTCCTCCTGCTACTCCTTGCACAAAGGCTGCAGGGTTGTTGCCCTCCTACGGCCTCCTCCACGTCTCCTGATGTACTGGCCTGTCTCCTGAAAGCGCCTCCATGCTCTGGACACTACGCTGACAGACACAGCAAACCTTCTTGCCACAGCTCGCATTGATGTGCCATCCTGGATGAGCTGCACTACCTGAGCCACTTGTGTGGGTTGCAGACTTCGTCTCATGCTACCACTAGAGTGAAAGCACCGGCAGCATTCAAAAGTGACCAAAACATCAGCCAGGAAGCATAGGAACTGAGAAGTGGTCTGTGGTCACCACCTGCAAAACCAGTCCTTTATTGGGGGTGTCTTGGTAATTGCCTATAATTTCCACCTGTTGTCTATTCCATTTGCACAACAGCATGTGAAATTTATTGTCAATCAGTGTTGCTTCCTAAGTGGACAGTTTGATTTCACAGAAGTGTGATTGACTTGGAGTTACATTGTGTTGTTTAAGTGTTCCCCATCCAGGGAACCAAACAGGCAGATGACCCAGCTAACATTCTCATCCAGGGAACCAAACAGGCAGATCAACCAGCTAACATTCTCATCCAGGGAACCAAAGAGGCAGATGACCCAGCTAACATTCTCATCCAGGGAACCAAACAGGCAGATCAACCAGCTAACATTCTCATCCAGGGAACCAAACAGGCAGATCAACCAGCCAACATTCTCATCCAGGGAACCAAACAGGCAGATCAACCAGCTAACATTCTCATCCAGGGAACCAAAGAGGCAGATGACCCAGCTAACATTCTCATCCAGGGAACCAAACAGGCAGATCAACCAGCTAACATTCTCATCCAGGGAACCAAAGAGGCAGATCAACCAGCTAACATTCTCATCCAGGGAACCAAAGAGGCAGATGACCCAGCTAACATTCTCATCCAGGGAACCAAACAGGCAGATGACCCAGCCAACATTCTCATCCAGGGAACCAAACAGGCAGATCAACCAGCTAACGTTCTCATCCAGGGAACCAAACAGGCAGATCAGCCAGCTAACATTCTCATCCAGGGAACCAAACAGGCAGATCAACCAGCTAACATTCTCATCCAGGGAACCAAACAGGCAGATCAACCAGCTAACATTCTCATCCAGGGAACCAAACAGGCAGATCAACCAGCTAACATTCTCATGCAGGGAACCAAACAGGCAGATCAACCAGCTAACATTCTCATCCAGGGAACCAAAGAGGCAGATGACCCAGCTAACATTCTCATCCAGGGAACCAAACAGGCAGATCAACCAGCTAACATTCTCATCCAGGGAACCAAACAGGCAGATCAACCAGCTAACATTCTCATCCAGGGAACCAAACAGGCAGATCAACCAGCTATCATTCTCATCCAGGGAACCAAACAGGCAGATCAACCAGCTAACATTCTCATCCAGGGAACCAAACAGGCAGATCAACCAGCTAACATTCTCATCCAGGGAACCAAACAGGCAGATCAGCCAGCTAACATTATCATCCAGGGAACCAAACAGGCAGATCAACCAGCTAACATTCTCATCCAGGGAACCAAACAGGCAGATCAACCAGCTAACATTCTCATCCAGGGAACCAAACAGGCAGATCAACCAGCTAACGTTCTCATCCAGGGAACCAAACAGGCAGATCAACCAGCTAACGTTCTCATCCAGGGAACCAAACAGGCAGATCAGCCAGCTAACATTCTCATCCAGGGAACCAAACAGGCAGATCAACCAGCTAACATTCTCATCCAGGGAACCAAACAGGCAGATCAACCAGCTAACATTCTCATCCAGGGAACCAAACAGGCAGATCAACCAGCTAACATTCTCATCCAGGGAACCAAACAGGCAGATCAACCAGCTAACATTCTCATCCAGGGAACCAAACAGGCAGATCAACCAGCTAACGTTCTCATCCAGGGAACCAAACAGGCAGATCAACCAGCTAACATTCTCATCCAGGGAACCAAACAGGCAGATCAACCAGCTAACATTCTCATCCAGCTACTGCTTGGCATCCGACCTTAAGGCGCTACAGAGGGTAGTGCGTACGGCCCAGTACATCAATGGGGCCGAGCTCCCTGCCATCCAGGACCTCTATACCAGGCGGTGTCTGAGGAAGTGCCTAAAAATTATCAAAAACTCCAGCCTCCCAAGTCATAGACTGTTGTCTCTGCCACCGCAAGGCAAACGGTACCGATGCACCAAGTCTGGAACCAACAGGACCCTGAACAGCTTCTACCCCCAAGCCATAAGACTGCTAAATAGTTAAATAGTTAATCAATAGCTAACCCAGAGAATCTGCATTGACCCTTTTTGCACCAACTCTTTTGACTCATCACATACACTGCTGTTACTGTTTATTATCTATCCTGTTGTCTAGTCACTTTACCCCTACCTATATGTACATATCTACCTCAATTACCTCGTACCCCTGCACATCGACTCGGTACTGGTACCCTGTGTATTTAACCAAGTTGCCGTTACTCATTGTGTATTTATTCTATGTGTGTGTATAATTTTTCATTTTTTCTCTCTGCATTGTTGGGAGGGGCCCGTAAGTAAGCATTTCACTGTTAGTCTACACCTATTGTTTACGAAACGTGACAAATAAAATGTGATTTGATTTAGAAGAGTCCCAGATTCAGAATGGAATAAGCTAGAAATTCAGGAATCCTCCGACCAGGAACGTTTCCAGAAAACCCTACGACCACCTCTCAGGCAGTGAGCATCAGTTTACTGACGGTTCTGAATACCCTGGGTAGCAATATACTTATCTTCCCTGCTCAAAGATAAAGACACCACCATCGACTCCACCATTTTCACCACCACCATACCCTCCCTGGGAATTAGCCAGGTACCTTTTCAACATGCCTCTACCTCCCCAGGTTACAATAACAGGATGTGATGACAGGCCTGTGAGTGACGATGACAGTATGTTAATCCATCTCTCCCCCGCAGCTGTAATCGCCTTGTTCTGTCGGCAGTATGACATCATCAAGGACAACGACTCCAGCTCCGGTAAAGACAAAGTAAAGACGTCATCGTTGGCGAGCACGCCAGAACACTGCTCTGGAGGACTGCTACGGAGCAAGGTACATAGATGAATGAATGAATGAATAGAGAGAGAGAGAGAGAGAGAGAGAGAGAGAGAGAGAGAGAGAGAGAGAGAGAGAGAGAGAGAGAGAGAGAGAGAGAGAGAGAGAGAGAGAGAGAGAGAGAGAGAGAGAGAGAGAGAGAGAGAGAGAGAGAGAGAGAGAGAGAGAGAGACAGACAGATGAATTAATGAATACCGCAGCGGAGGACTGCTAAGGAGCAAGGTGGCCATGGTCACCCAGAGGACAGACCATGGGACACAGTTTGTAGGTTGTAGTCAACACATTGGCCATTAAGTCAAGTACTTATCACAAACTGTAGTAAGCAATTACTTAATGTACTACATTTAGCACCACATTGGGTACCTGATGATGTATTCATGTACCTGCATCATATCAAATACAGAAGCAGTCAAAAGCTAAGCAACAACACCTGCAGGCACTCCACATCTCCACTTTTACACACTTTACACCTTAACAGTTTCCACATAGTGCTGGGCTGAATGGTTGCTACTCTATATCCAAGGTTACCGGAACCCATCCATTTGGAGCACTGTGACCTCTATATATCACTAGTTACTGTTGCTGTGACCTCTATATATCACTAGTTACTGTTGCTGTGACCTCTATATATCACTAGTTACTGTTGCTGTGACCTCTATATATCACTAGTTACTGTTGCTGTGACCTCTATATATCACTAGTTACTGTTGCTGTGTGTGTTTGTGTGTGTGTTTGTGTGTGTGTGTGTGTGTGTGTGTGTGTGTGTGTGTGTGTGTGTGTGTGTGTGTGTGTGTGTGCACTCCATTTCAACTGTGACCTTCTCTATGAAAGTTTCATACCCACGTTATTCACAGGCAGCTCCCTCTCTACCGTCACCATGGTAACCTATACTGTTGGAATATTGGAATATATGGAATGTCCCAATATCGCACCCCATTCCATCTCGCAGGTGTTCAGTCGTCAACCTTCAAAAAAATAAAAAAAACACAAGAAAAAAACATACACCCACACTCCAAATGTCATTGGTGACACCTACATTGTGTGTCAGTGGCGGATGACAAAGGGAAAATGCTTGGATTGCACAGATTGACTGTGTGGACCAGCTTGTTGGTGTGTCTTTATGTGGAAGGCTGAAGAGGAGAAGTGAAAGAGGCAGAGAGTCCCCTGCTATGAAAAATACATGTAATCAGGAGTAGCTTGCCAAATGGAGACAGATGCCAATAGTGGTGGCCAATACAGGGGCAGGCAATTAGATTCAGCCGCGGGACAATCTTTGTCTGAGCGGATGGTCGGGGGGGGGCCAGGAACATAATTATAAATGTTTTGTAGACTGAAAATTGACAACAAGTAAACCCAAAAAGACGTTTTATTTGAAAATAATGTTTCATACTTTGATTTCATTGACACAATCACATACATTTATGTCTCTCTTTTTTATTTGTGGTAATACTTGGGAACATATTTTTTTTTAAACAAAAACTAAATGCCCCCCAAAAAAATGCAGACCCCTGGCATATAGGAACACTGGATAGCACTGGATGGTGGCCAACAGATTTAGGATGCCTTTCAAATGGCACCCTAATCCCTGTATAGTGCACTACAGTCCCTATGGGCTACATGGGGGAACAGGGTGGCATTTGGGAAGCATCCTTAGTCTTTAAGAGCTCTGTATTGAAACCACCAGCCAATCGATCAGAGGGGTCATCTGCATCATAAAGTTCACCACCCCAGGGTAGAGAGAAATTCAAACTTAGCTCAGGGGTAATCCTCTGTTCCTCCTCCTTTACCTCTTCTCATTAGGAGGTCGATGGGGAAAGAGAGGGTTTCTGATGAGGGTCGCGATGATGACGGCTTCAATACGTTTTTTTCCAGAATTACTGGAGTGAGCATTACGAGGATGATTTTTCTGTCACAAATGTATTGTTCAGAAATGTTAAATATTTCTATTTTAGGGGTGACTTATAAAGCTCCATACTGCAGAGAATAACACTCTGCATTCTGCCATTTGGTCATTAAAACTGGTCCACTGGGATCAATCAAACAGAGTTATTCAGTATTCCACACCATGCTGCTAATTGCTGTGCTACAGAAAGTCATTCAGTGTGTGTGTGTGTGTGTGTGTGTGTGTGTGTGTGTGTGTGTGTGTGTGTGTGTGTGTGTGTGTGTGTGTGTGTGTGTGTGTGTGTGTGTGTGTGTGTGTGTTGTGTTGTGTTGTGTTGTGTTGTGTTGTGTTGTGTTGTGTTGTGTTGTGTTGATGGGCTACATTGGGAATAGCTAGCTACCAATGTCCATAGCATGCCACTCAGAATAAATGCATAAATACACTTCTAACTGGTATGATAGTGTGGATATCACTGCTTCATTCTAAGTGGTATGGTAGTGTGGATATCACAGCTTCATTCTAAGTGGTATGATAGTGTGGATATCACTGCTTCATTCTAAGTGGTATGGTAGTGTGGATATCACTGCTTCATTCTAAGTGGTATGGTAGTGTGGATATCACTGCTTCATTCTAAGTGGTATGGTAGTGTGGATATCACTGCTTCATTCTAAGTGGTATGGTAGTGTGGATATCACAGTGTGGAACAGAGTCATCACTTCCCTTTCCAATTCCCATGTAGCTCCCTATAAACTTCCTCACAGCCTTCCTTTAATCAGTAAACAGTTTATTGGTAAAGTATCCTGAAACATCACAACAGGACAGGTAGTAGATGACATCACAACAGGAGAGGTAGTAGATAACATGACAACAGGAGAGGTAGTAGATAACATCACAACAGGAGAGGTAGTAGATAACATGACAACAGGAGAGGTAGTAGATAACATCACAACAGGAGAGGTAGTAGATATCATGACAACAGGACAGGTAGTAGATAACATCACAACAGGAGAGGTAGTAGATAACATGACAACAGGAGAGGTAGTAGATAACATGACAACAGGAGAGGTAGTAGATAACATCACAACAGGAGAGGTAGTAGATAACATCACAACAGGACAGGTAGTAGATAACATCACAACAGGACAGGTAGTAGATAACATGACAACAGGACAGGTGGTAGATAACATGACAACAGGACAGGTAGTAGATAACATCACAACAGGACAGGTAGTAGATAACATCACAACAGGACAGGTAGTAGATAACATCACAACAGGACAGGTAGTAGATAACATGACAACAGGACAGGTAGTAGATAACATGACAACAGGACAGGTAGTAGATAACATGACAACAGGACAGGTAGTAGATAACATGACAACAGGACAGGTAGTAGATAACATCACAACAGGAGAGGTAGTAGATTACATCACAACAGGACAGGTAGTAGATAACATGACAACAGGAGAGGATGTAGTCACCTGCTATGGGGTGAGAGGGTGAGGGGGAGGTAGTCACCTATTGTGGGGTGAGGGGGTGCGGGGGAGGTAGTCACCTACTATGGGGTGAGGGGGTGAGGGGGAGGTAGTCACCTACTATGGGGTGAGGGGGTGAGGGGGAGGTAGTCACCTGCTATGGGGTGAGGGGGTGAAGGGGAGGTAGTCACCTACTATGAGGTGAGGGGGTGAGGGGGAGGTAGTCACCTACTATGGGGTGAGGGGGAGGTAGTCACCTACTATGGGGTGAGGGGGAGGTAGTCACCTACTATGGGGTGAGGGGGTGAAGGGGAGGTAGTCACCTACTATGGGGTGAGGGGGTGAAGGGGAGGTAGTCACCTAATATGGGGTGAGGGGGTGAGGGGGAGGTAGTCACCTGCTATGAGGTGAGGGGGTGAAGGGGAGGTAGTCACCTACTATGAGGTGAGGGGGTGAGGGGGAGGTAGTCACCTACTATGGGGTGAGGGGGTGAGGGGGAGGTAGTCACCTGCTATGAGGTGAGGGGGTGAAGGGGAGGTAGTCACCTACTATGAGGTGAGGGGGTGAGGGGGAGGTAGTCACCTACTATGGGGTGAGGGGGTGACGGGGGAGGTAGTCACCTACTATGGGGTGAGGGGGTGACGGGGGAGGTAGTCACCTACTATGGGGTGAGGGGGTGACGGGGGAGGTAGTCACCTATTGTGGGGTGAGGGGGTGAGGGGGAGGTAGTCACCTACTATGGGGAGAGGGGGTGAAGGGGAGGTAGTCACCTACTATGGGGTGAGGGGGTGAAGGGGAGGTAGTCACCTACTATGGGGTGAGGGGGTGAGGGGGAGGTAGTCACCTACTATGGGGTGAGGGGGTGAGGGGGAGGTAGTCACCTACTATGAGGTGAGGGGGTGAAGGGGAGGTAGTCACCTATTGTGGGGTGAGGGGGTGAAGGGGGAGGTAGTCACCTACTATGGGGTGAGGGGGTGAAGGGGAGGTAGTCACCTACTATGGGGTGAGGGGGAGGTAGTCACCTACTATGAGGTGAGGGGGTGAAGGGGAGGTAGTCACCTACTATGGGGTGAGGGGGTGAGGGGGAGGTAGTCACCTACTATGGGGTGAGGGGGTGAAGGGGAGGTAGTCACCTGCTATGGGGTGAGGGGGTGAAGGGGAGGTAGTCACCTACTATGGGGTGAGGGGGTAAGGGGGAGGTAGTCACCTACTATGAGGTGAGGGGGTGAAGGGGAGGTAGTCACCTATTGTGGGGTGAGGGGGTGAAGGGGGAGGTAGTCACCTACTATGGGGTGAGGGGGTGAAGGGGAGGTAGTCACCTACTATGGGGTGAGGGGGTGAGGGGGAGGTAGTCACCTACTATGAGGTGAGGGGGTGAAGGGGAGGTAGTCACCTACTATGGGGTGAGGGGGTGAGGGGGAGGTAGTCACCTACTATGGGGTGAGGGGGTGAAGGGGGAGGTAGTCACCTACTATGGGGTGAGGGGGTGAAGGGGAGGTAGTCACCTACTATGGGGTGAGGGGGTGAGGGGGAGGTAGTCACCTGCTATGGGGTGAGGGGGTGAAGGGGAGGTAGTCACCTACTATGGGGTGAGGGGGTAAGGGGGAGGTAGTCACCTACTATGAGGTGAGGGGGTGAAGGGGAGGTAGTCACCTATTGTGGGGTGAGGGGGTGAAGGGGGAGGTAGTCACCTACTATGGGGTGAGGGGGTGAAGGGGAGGTAGTCACCTACTATGGGGTGAGGGGGTGAGGGGGAGGTAGTCACCTACTATGAGGTGAGGGGGTGAAGGGGAGGTAGTCACCTACTATGGGGTGAGGGGGTGAGGGGGAGGTAGTCACCTACTATGGGGTGAGGGGGTGAAGGGGGAGGTAGTCACCTACTATGGGGTGAGGGGGAGGTAGTCACCTACTATGAGGTGAGGGGGTGAAGGGGAGGTAGTCACCTACTATGGGGTGAGGGGGTGAGGGGGAGGTAGTCACCTACTATGGGGTGAGGGGGTGAAGGGGGAGGTAGTCACCTACTATGGGGTGAGGGGGTGAAGGGGAGGTAGTCACCTGCTATGGGGTGAGGGGATGAGGGGGTGGTAGTCACCTACTATGGGGTGAGGGGATGAGGGGGGAGGTAGTCACCTACTATGGGGTGAGGGGGTGAAGGGGGTGGTAGTCACCTACTATGGGGTGAGGGGGTGAGGGGGAGGTAGTCACCTACTATGGGGTGAGGGGGTGAAGGGGGTGGTAGTCACCTACTATGGGGTGAGGGGGTGAGGGGGAGGTAGTCACCTACTATGGGGTGAGGGGGAGGTAGTCACCTACTATGGGGTGAGGGGGAGGTAGTCACCTACTATGGGGTGAGGGGGTGAGGGGGAGGTAGTCACCTACTATGGGGTGAGGGGGTGAAGGGGAGGTAGTCACCTACTATGGGGTGAGGGGGTGAGGGGGAGGTAGTCACCTACTATGGGGTGAGGGGGTGAGGGGGAGGTAGTCACCTACTATGGGGTGAGGGGGAGGTAGTCACCTACTATGGGGTGAGGGGGTGAGGGGGAGGTAGTCACCTACTATGGGGTGAGGGGGAGGTAGTCACCTGCTATGGGGTGAGGGGGTGAGGGGGAGGTAGTCACCTACTATGGGGTGAGGGGGTGAAGGGGAGGTAGTCACCTACTATGGGGTGAGGGGGTGAGGGGGAGGTAGTCACCTACTATGGGGTGAGGGGGAGGTAGTCACCTACTATGGGGTGAGGGGGTGAAGGGGAGGTAGTCACCTACTATGGGGTGAGGGGGTGAGGGGGAGGTAGTCACCTACTATGGGGTGAGGGGGAGGTAGTCACCTACTATGGGGTGAGGGGGTGAAGGGGAGGTAGTCACCTACTATGGGGTGAGGGGGTGAGGGGGAGGTAGTCACCTACTATGGGGTGAGGGGGTGAGGGGGAGGTAGTCACCTACTATGGGGTGAGGGGGTGAAGGGGAGGTAGTCACCTACTATGAAGTGAGGGGGAGGTAGTCACCTACTATGGGGTGAGGGGGTGAGGGGGAGGTAGGAGCTGGATAGGAAAGTGGCTTTTATGGAGATCGATTCCCTCCCTCCTCTTCTCACCTAAACGTTCTAGGCAGACATCGCTAGCTGTTCTTGCGAGACTTCACTAACTGATTACTTATTGTGATCGATGGTGATGATGGTTTTATCTGTCTCGACAGATCGCTGAGACAGACAAGGACAGAGCAGGAATCAACATAACACCTCTTACAACAACCACAGTTAATGAATATGGATTGATTACTGACAGACAATGGGGTGAGGTTATGTTGTCCGAGTTTTTTAACATTCCTCTTTTCCAACAGAGAAATCAAACACATGCTTTGATTGGTAAACTGAGGCAACACCATTAGACTAGCATGTTCTTTTTAAACATAATGTTATCCCTCTGTCTCCTTCCGCAGAGGGCGTCTCAGACGGCTCCCCACGGACCCTGGTCAAAAGTTGTGCACTATATAGGGAATAGGGTGCCATTCTCTGGTCTAAAGTTGTGCACTATATAGGGAATAGGGTGCCATTTGGGATGCAGATGATGTCTCCGTCCTCTTCTTCATCCATTCAGTCCCCTCTTCCTCTGACAGGACTGATAAGGATAGCGCTGCTTAACGGTATCGGTCCGAATGCACAGTCACATTTATCTTGTTTTTTTCCTTCTCCCTTATCTATTGCAGTTTCATCCGTCGTTACAATCTACCAACATCATCGAGGTTTGATGGGAAAAGTCCAGACGTCAACTTACCCCCCCCCCCCACCCTCCTCCTACATTCTCCACCTCCTCAATCTCCTCCTCTCTGATGAAGACAAAACGTCTGGGCGGAACAAGCCATTAGCTTAACTGACGCCGCGAGGCGTGACTGTAAAATGCCGGTCGGCCAAGTAAATCTAACAAAGGACACACACGCACGCACACACACACACACTAACGCACACACAGCTAAGCAAACACAGTCATACACACACACACACACACACATTCTCCTGCAGGTTGATTGTGCATACTGCAATGTTAATTAACACGTTTCAGTTAACGTTGAAGTATTTGCCATGTAGATACTTGGTTTGTAATTGCAAAACACCATGGCCGTCTCTGTCTTCATGTTTTCATGAGCAGTTTTTTTTTTTTTATATTGTATAACTGGACTCCCTGCTCTTCTGTTATGGATTAACTTGCTTCTATTCTGTCCCTTTTCTGCTTCTCTCTGCTCTCTTCCCCCTTAGATCGTTTTTTGTACAGTCATTTCACAAAAATTATGATCCAATTTGGTTGCTACAAGTAATTTGATTATACTTCAAGTAGTTAATCACAGGTGAAATATTGTGATGGGAATCAAAACAGAATATAGCCGAGCAATGTCAATAAGTACAAGTGATAGAAAGTAGTTCTGGACACATAGCTGTGGATGAAACAGCATATAATACCTTATGACCCTTCTCAACGCATTAATGACCCATGTCTGTACACGTGGTGAAGAAAGAAAGGTATCAATTCCATACATTGACTACTGGAGGGGCATGCTGGTCGTTCACCCGTAGTATAGCATTCGATGTGCTCCCAAATTTACCAAACCAAAAGATGCCAAAATAAAAAAATGATTGCAAAACTGGAAAACCAGAATGTTATTTATTTTATATTGTCATCTGTCCTCTCAGTGAAGGAATTGATTATCTGTTCATACCTTTAGTTTTGACCATATTGTAAATATCTTGATCACTGTGTTTTACCCGACTTATTGAACCGGATTCCGTTTTTCAGCTTCCCAAAAGGTACGATTATAATGTGATAGGAAATGATCCATGTTCTAATTGCATGTGTAGTCAACTTACTACTACGAAAACAGATGACGCGTTTTAATAATTTTGTTTTCTATATTCACCAATAGGACGATGATCATGACAATTGCTTAATAAATTAATACAGTTTTATTCTCATTTGTTTATGCTAAAGAATGGGTGATAAAAAGATGACTTATGCGTCATTTTTACATGTACATCATTTAGCAGACGCTCTTATCCAGAGCGACTTACAGATTGGTGCATTCAACTTATGATAGCCAGTGGGACAACCACCATTTTTCCTTTTTTTTTATAGGCGGGGTTGGGGGAGGGGGGGGGGGTAGAAGGATTACTTTATCCTATCCCAGGTATTCCTTAAAGAGGTGGGGTTTCAAGTGTCTCCAGAAGGTGGTCAGTGACTCTGCTGTCCTGGCGTCGTGGGGGAGCTTGTTCCACCATTGGGGTGCCAGAGCAGCGAATAGCTTTGACTGGGCTGAGCGGGAACTGTGCTTTCGTAGAGGTAGGGGAGCTAGCAGGCCAGAGGTGGATGAACGTAGTGCCCTCGTTTGGGTGTAGGGTCTGATCAGAGCCTGAAGGTACAGAGGTGCCGATCCCCTCACAGCTCCGTAGGCAAGCACCATGGTCTTGTAGTAGATGCGAGCCTGACTGGAAGCCAGTGGAATGTGCGGAGGAGCGGGGTGACATGAGAGAACTTGGGAAGGTTCTCTCATGAATTACACCAGAATTAGCCAAGATACAGTTACACACTGAAGAACGTTCAAAATCAAAAAGCTAAATGCAACTATATCAAGAGAGTATGGGCCACTTTTTTGTCTGTTTTATACTATGTGGTTGTTGACTGTTTTATACTATGTGGTTGTTGACTGTCTGTTTTATACTATGTGGTTGTTGTCTGTTTTATACTATGTGGTTGTTGACTGTCTGTTTTATACTATGTGGTTGTTGACTGTTTTATACTATGTGGTTGTTGACTGTCTGTTTTATACTATGTGGTTGTTGACTGTTTTATACTATGTGGTTGTTGACTGTTTTATACTATGTGGTTGTTGACTGTCTGTTTTATACTATGTGGTTGTTGACTGTCTGTTTTATACCATGTGGTTGTTGACTGTTTTATACTATGTGGTTGTTGACTGTCTGTTTTATACTATGTGGTTGTTGACTGACTGATTAATACTATGTGGTTGTTGACTGTTTTATACTATGTGGTTGTTGACTGTTTTATACTATGTGGTTGTTGACTGACTGTTTTATACTATGTGGTTGTTGACTGTCTGTTTTATACTATGTGGTTGTTGACTGTCTGTTTTATACTATGTGGTTGTTGACTGTTTTATACTATGTGGTTGTTGACTGTTTTATACTATGTGGTTGTTGACTGTCTGTTTTATACTATGTGGTTGTTGACTGTCTGTTTTATACTATGTGGTTGTTGACTGACTGTTTTATACTATGTGGTTGTTGACTGTTTTATACTATGTGGTTGTTGACTGTCTGTTTTATACTATGTGGTTGTTGACTGTTTTATACTATGTGGTTGTTGACTGTCTGTTTTATACCATGTGGTTGTTGACTGTTTTATACTATGTGGTTGTTGACTGTCTGTTTTATACTATGTGGTTGTTGACTGTCTGTTTTATACTATGTGGTTGTTGACTGTCTGTTTTATACTATGTGGTTGTTGACTGTTTTATACTATGTGGTTGTTGACTGTCTGTTTTATACTATGTGGTTGTTGACTGTTTGTTTTATACTATGTGGTTGTTGACTGTTTTATACTATGTGTTTGTTGACTGTTTTATACTATGTGGTTGTTGACTGTTTTATACTATGTGGTTGTTGACTGTTTTATACTATGTGGTTGTTGACTGTTTTATACTATGTGGTTGTTGACTGTCTGTTTTATACTATGTGGTTGTTGACTGTTTTATACTATGTGGTTGTTGACTGTCTGTTTTATACTATGTGGTTGTTGACTGTCTGTTTTATACTATGTGGTTGTTGACTGTTTTATACTATGTGGTTGTTGACTGTCTGTTTTATACTATGTGGTTGTTGACTGTTTTATACTATGTGGTTGTTGACTGTCTGTTTTATACTATGTGGTTGTTGACTGTCTGTTTTATACTATGTGGTTGTTGACTGTCTGTTTTATACTATGTGGTTGTTGACTGTTTTATACTATGTGGTTGTTGACTGTTTTATACTATGTGGTTGTTGACTGTTTTATACTATGTGGTTGTTGACTGTCTGTTTTATACTATGTGGTTGTTGACTGTTTTATACTATGTGGTTGTTGACTGACTGTTTTATACTATGTGGTTGTTGACTGTTTTATACTATGTGGTTGTTGACTGTTTTATACTATGTGGTTGTTGACTGTCTGTTTTATACTATGTGGTTGTTGACTGTCTGTTTTATACTATGTGGTTGTTGACTGTCTGTTTTATACTATGTGGTTGTTGACTGTCTGTTTTATACTATGTGGTTGTTGACTGTCTGTTTTATACTTTGTGGTTGTTGACTGTCTGTTTTATACTATGTGGTTGTTGACTGTCTGTTTTATACTATGTGGTTGTTGACTGTCTGTTTTATACTATGTGGTTGTTGACTGTCTGTTTTATACTATGTGGTTGTTGACTGTTTAATACTATGTGGTTGTTGACTGTTTTATACTATATGGTTGTTGACTGTTTTATACTATGTGGTTGTTGACTGTCTGTTTAATACTTTGTGGTTGTTGACTGTCTGTTTTATACTATGTGGTTGTTGACTGTCTGTTTTATACTATGTGGTTGTTGACTGTCTGTTTTATACTATGTGGTTGTTGACTGTTTTATACTACGTGGTTGTTGACTGTTTTATACTATGTGGTTGTTGACTGTCTGTTTTATACTATGTGGTTGTTGACTGTCTGTTTTATACTATGTGGTTGTTGACTGTCTGTTTTATACTATGTGGTTGTTGACTGTCTGTTTTATACTATGTGGTTGTTGACTGTCTGTTGTATACTATGTGGTTGTTGACTGTCTGTTTTATACTATGTGGTTGTTGACTGTTTTATACTATATGGTTGTTGACTGTTTTATACTATGTGGTTGTTGACTGTTTTATACTATGTGGTTGTTGACTGTCTGTTTTATACTATGTGGTTGTTGACTGTCTGTTTTATACTATGTGGTTGTTGACTGTCTGTTTAATACTATGTGGTTGTTGACTGTCTGTTTTATACTATGTGGTTGTTGACTGTTTTATACTATGTGGTTGTTGACTGTTTTATACTATGTGGTTGTTGACTGTCTGTTTTATACTATGTGGTTGTTGACTGTCTGTTTTATACTATGTGGTTGTTGACTGTCTGTTTTATACTATGTGGTTGTTGACTGTTTTATACTACGTGGTTGTTGACTGTTTTATACTATGTGGTTGTTGACTGTTTTATACTATGTGGTTGTTGACTGTTTTATACTATGTGGTTGTTGACTGTCTGTTTTATACTATGTGGTTGTTGACTGTCTGTTTTATACTATGTGGTTGTTGACTGTTTTATACTATGTGGTTGTTGACTGTTTTATACTATGTGGTTGTTGACTGTCTGTTTTATACTATGTGGTTGTTGACTCTCTGTTTTATACTATGTGGTTGTTGACTGTCTGTTTTATACTATGTGGTTGTTGACTGTTTTATACTACGTGGTTGTTGACTGTTTTATACTATGTGGTTGTTGACTGTCTGTTTTATACTATGTGGTTGTTGACTGTTTTATACTATGTGGTTGTTGACTGACTGTTTAATACTATGTGGTTGTTGACTGTCTGTTTTATACTATGAGGTTGTTGACTCTTTTATACTATGTGGTTGTTGACTGTTTTATACTATGTGGTTGTTGACTGTCTGTTTTATACTATGTGGTTGTTGACTGTCTGTTTTATACTATGTGGTTGTTGACTGTCTGTTTTATACTATGTGGTTGTTGACAGTTTTATACTATGTGGTTGTTGACTGTCTGTTTTATACTATGTGGTTGTTGACTGTCTGTTTTATACTATGTGGTTGTTGACTGTTTTATACTATGTGGTTGTTGACTGTTTTATAGTATGTGGTTGTTGATTGACTGTTTTATACTATGTGGTTGTTGACTGTTTGATACTATGTGGTTGTTGACTGTCTGTTTTATACTATGTGGTTGTTGACTGTTTTATACTACGTGGTTGTTGACTGTTTTATACTATGTGGTTGTTGACTGTCTGTTTTATACTATGTGGTTGTTGACTGTCTGTTTTATACTATGTGGTTGTTGACTGTCTGTTTTATACTATGTGGTTGTTGACTGTCTGTTTTATACTATGTGGTTGTTGACTGTCTGTTGTATACTATGTGGTTGTTGACTGTCTGTTTTATACTATGTGGTTGTTGACTGTTTTATACTATGTGGTTGTTGACTGTCTGTTTTATACTATGTGGTTGTTGACTGTTTTATACTATGTGGTTGTTGACTGTTTTATACTATGTGGTTGTTGACTGTTTTATACTATGTGGTTGTTGACTGTTTTATACTATGTGGTTGTTGACTGTCTGTTTTATACTATGTGGTTGTTGACTGTTTTATACTATGTGGTTGTTGACTGTTTTATACTATGTGGTTGTTGACTGTTTTATACTATGTGGTTGTTGACTGTTTTATACTATGTGGTTGTTGACTGTCTGTTTTATACTATGTGGTTGTTGACTGTTTTATACTATGTGGTTGTTGACTGTTTTATACTATGTGGTTGTTGACTGTTTTATACTATGTGGTTGTTGACTGACTGTTTAATACTATGTGGTTGTTGACTGTCTGTTTTATACTATGAGGTTGTTGACTGTTTTATACTATGTGTTTGTTGACTGTCTGTTTTATACTATGTGGTTGTTGACTGTCTGTTTTATACTATGTGGTTGTTGACTGTCTGTTTTATACTATGTGGTTGTTGACTGACTGTTTTATACTATGTGGTTGTTGACTGTTTTATACTATGTGGTTGTTGACTGTTTTATACTATGTGGTTGTTGACTGTCTGTTTTATACTATGTGGTTGTTGACTGTCTGTTTTATACTATGTGGTTGTTGACTGTCTGTTTTATACTATGTGGTTGTTGACAGTTTTATACTATGTGGTTGTTGACTGTCTGTTTTATACTATGTGGTTGTTGACTGTCTGTTTTATACTATGTGGTTGTTGACTGTCTGTTTTATACTATGTGGTTGTTGACTGTTTTATACTATGTGGTTGTTGACTGTTTTATAGTATGTGGTTGTTGACTGACTGTTTTATACTATGTGGTTGTTGACTGTTTGATACTATGTGGTTGTTGACTGTCTGTTTTATACTATGTGGTTGTTGACTGTTTTATACTATGTGGTTGTTGACTGTTTTATACTATGTGGTTGTTGACTGTCTGTTTTATACTATGTGGTTGTTGACTGTTTTATACTATGTGGTTGTTGACTGACTGTTTTATACTATGTGGTTGTTGACTGTTTTATACTATGTGGTTGTTGACTGTTTTATACTATGTGGTTGTTGACTGTCTGTTTTATACTATGTGGTTGTTGACTGTTTTATACTATGTGGTTGTTGACTGTTTTATACTATGTGGTTGTTGACTGTTTTATACTATGTGGTTGTTGACTGTTTTATACTATGTGGTTGTTGACTGTCTGTTTTATACTATGTGGTTGTTGACTGTTTTATACTATGTGGTTGTTGACTGTTTTATACTATGTGGTTGTTGACTGTTTTATACTATGTGGTTGTTGACTGTTTTATACTATGTGGTTGTTGACTGTCTGTTTTATACTATGTGGTTGTTGACTGTCTGTTTTATACTATGTGGTTGTTGACTGTTTTTTCATCTGTTTTTTACTTAATTGTAGTTGAGCTCATTCTCCCATCATCAAATGTTGTGTGTGTTTTATATTGGGGACTGAAGCAGAAGGTTACATAGAGGGGACTGTGGGACATCACCCTGGCCTGAACAACACACAGCGTGTGTGTGTGTGTGTGTGTGTGTGTGTGTGTGTGTGTGTGTGTGTGTGTGTGTGTGTGTGTGTGCGTGTGTGTGTGTGTGGTGTGTGTGTGTGTATGTGTGTATGTGTGTGTGTGTGTGTGTGTGTGTGTGTGTGTGTGTGTGTGTGTGTGTGTGTGTGTGTGAACAACACCCTCTCTACAGCCTCATTAGCCAGACATTACAGTGCCTTGCAAAAGTATTCATCCCCCTTGGCGTTTTTCCTATTTTGTTGCATTACAACCTGTAATTTAAATTGATTTTCATTTTTATTTCATGTAATGGACATACTCAAAATTGTCTAAATTGATTAAGTGAAAAAAAAAATAATATACTTGTTAAAAACATTCTAAAAAATAAATAACGGAAAACTGGTACGTGCATATATATTCACCCCCTTTTTTATAAAGCAACCAATTTCCTTCAGAAGTCACATAATTAGTTAAATAAAGTCCACCTGTGTGCAATCTAAGTGTCACATGATCTGTCACATGATCTCAGTATATATACACCTGTTCTGAAAGGCCCCAGAGTCTGCAACACCACTAAGCAAGGGGCACCACCAAGCAAGTGGCACCATGAAGACCAAGGAGCTCTCCAAACAGGTCAGGGACAAAGTTGTGGAGAAGTACAGATCAGGGTTGGGTTATAAAAAAATATCAGAAACTTTGAACATCCCAAGGAGCACCATTAAATCCATTATTAAAAAATGGAAAGAATATGGCACCACAACAAACCTGCCAAGAGAGGGCCGTCCACCAAAACTCACAGACCAGGCAAGGAAGGCATTAATCAGAGAGGCAACAAAGAGACAAAAGATAACCCTGAAGGAGCTGCAAAGCTCCACAGCGGAGATTGGAGTATCTGTCCATAGGACCACTTTAAGCTGTACACTCCACAGAGCTGGGCTGTATGGAAGAGCGGCCAGATTAAAGCCATTGCTTAAAGAAAAAAATAAGCAAACAAGTTTGGTGTTCGCCAAAAGCCATGTGGGAGACTCCCCAAACATATAGAAGAAGGTACTCTGTTCAGATAAGACTAAAATTGAGCTTTTTGGCCATCAAGGAAAATGCTTTGTCTGGCGCAAACCAAACACCTCTCATCACCCCGTGAACACCATCCCCACAGTGAAGCATGGTGGAGGCAGCATCATGCTGTGGGGATGTTTTTCATCGGCAGGGACTGGGAAACTGGTCAGAATTGAAGGAATGATGGATGGCACTAAATACAGGGAAATTCTTGAGGGAAATCTGTTTCAGTCTTCCAGAGATTTGAGACTGGGACGGAGGTTCACCTTCCAGCAGGACAATGACCCTAAGCATACTGCTAAAGCAACACTTGAATGGTTTAAGGGGAAACATTTACAGGTCTTGGAATGGCCTAGTGAAAGCCCAGACTTTAATCCAATTGAGAATCTGTGGTATGACTTAAAGATTGCTGTACACCAGCGGAACCCATCCAACTTGAAGGAGCTGGAGCAGTTTTGCCTTGAAGAATGGGCAAAAATCCCAGTGGCTAGATGTGCCAAGCTTATAGAGACATACCCCAAGAGACTTGCAGCTGTAATTGCTGCAAAAGGTGGCTCTACAAAGTATTGATTTTGGGGGGGTCAATAGTTATTTTGGTCTTATTTCTTGTTTGTTTCACAATAAAAAATATTTTGCATCTTCAAAGTGATAGGCATGTTGTGTTAGTGGGTCTATAAGGGTGTTTTCACATATGGTCCTCTTTAAAAGAACCGATCTCAGTCCTCTTTAAAGTGAACTCTGGGGTAAAAAAAAGTTCAATAACTCTTTGTACTGTGTTCAAACTGCCCTTGCCTTTGAATGAGGACTCAACTCTTTTGTCAATTCACTTCAACCATTTTCTGGACCGCTATGTTCAGAAAGGAACCAAGTTCTTTTTCACACCATGCACTCTGGGTTTTTACAAAGTGCAGGACAAGCCATTCAATCAGAATGTGTTATCAGACAGCTAGATATACCACCTTACATTTTGGAAGCTAATAGATTGCATTTAGTTAAAATATCAGACATAATAATTGTGATCAGAAGATACTATTAACATGTACATTTGATCGGTTACAGAATAAATAGCAATAGAATAACTGCAGAATAAATAATGCTGTAATTGAAGATTGTCCACCCAAGGTAGGCTACTGCCCCTTTAACAACTAGAATAGATTTTGTACCCTATGTTGCGATTCTCACAAAATAGACTGTGTTCTCACGCTATTCAAACCCCATAATCAATAAACAGCTTATGAAGCTCTCTTAGCCTGTACAGTCGTGGTCAAAAGGTTTTGAGAATGACACAAGTATTGGACTTCACAAAGTTCGCTGCTTCAGTGTTATGAGATATTTTTGTCAGATGTTACTATGGTATACTAAAGTATAATTACAAGCATTCCATAAGTGTCAAAGGCTTTCATTGACAATTACATTAAGTTTATGCAAAGATTCAATATTTGCAGTGTTGACCCTTCTTTTTCAAGACCTCTGCAATCCGCCCTGGCATGCTGCCAATTAACTTCTGGGCCACATCCTGACTGATGGCAGCCCATTCTTGCATAATCAATGCTTGGAGTTTGTCAGAATTTATGGGTTTTTGTTTGTCCACCCGCCTCTTGAAGATTGACCACAAGTTCTCAATGGGATTAAGATCTGGGGAGTTTCCTGACCATGGACCCAACATTTTGATGTTTTGTTCCCCGAGCCACTTAGTTATCACTTTTGCCTTATGGCAAGGTGCTCCATCATGCTGGAAAAGGCATTGGTCATTACCAAACTGTTCTTGGATGGTTGGGAGAAGTTGCTCTCGGAGGATGTGTTGGTACCATTCTTTATTCATGGCTGTGTTCTTAGGCAAAATTGTGAGTGAGCCCACTCCCTTGGCTGAGAAGCAACCCCACACATGAATGGTCTCAGGATGCTTTACAGTTGGCATGACACAGGACTGATGGTAGCGCTCACCTTGTCTTCTCCGGACAAGCTTTTTTCCGGATGCCCCAAACAATCGGAAAGGGGATTCATCAGAGAAAATGACTTTACCCCAGTCCTCAGCAGTCCAATCCCTGTACCTTTTGCAGAATATCAGTCTGTCCCTGATGTTTTTCCTGGAGAGAAGTGGCTTCTTTGCTGCCCTTCTTGACACCAGGCCATCCTCCAAAAGTCTTCTCCTCACTGTGCTTGCAGATGCACTCACACCTGCCTGCTGCCATTCCTGAGCAAGCTCTGCACTGGTGGTGCCCCGATCCTGCAGCTGAATCAACTTTAGGAGACGGTCCTGGCGCTTGCTGGACTTTCTTGGGCGCCCTGACGCCTTCTTCACAACAATTTAACCTCTCTCCTTGAAGTTCTTGATGATCCGATAAATGGTTGATTTAGGTGCAATCTTACTTGCAGCAATATCCTTGCCTGTGAAGCCCTTTTTGTGCAAAGCAATGATGACGGCACGTGTTTCCATGCAGGTAACCATGGTTAACAGAGGAAGAACAATGATTTCAAGCACCACCCTCCTTTTAAAGCTTCCAGTCTGTTATTCTAACTCAATCAGCATGACAGAGTGATCTCCAGCCTTGTCCTCGTCAACACTCTCACCTGTGTTAACGAGAGAATCACTGACATGATGGCAGCTGGTCCTTTTGTGGCAGGGCTGAAATGCAGTGGAAATGTTTTTTGGGGATTAAGTTCATTTTCATGGCAAAGAGGGACTTTGCAACTAATTGCAATTCATCTGATCACTCTTCATGCCATTCTGGAGTATATGCAAATTGCCATCATCAAAACTGAGGCAGCAGACTTTGTGAAAATTAATAGTTGTGTCATTCTCAAAACATTTGACCACGACTGTAGATAACATATTGCAAACAAATAATCTGAACTAAAAACTCCACACATTTTGGAATTTCTGTGCATTCTTGACAATCGTTAATCAATACCCAAAAACAGAACACGTTTTTGTCTGCGAACCTGCACATCATCATCTTCTCTCTTTTGGGGCATCAATGTGAGGGGTTACGGCAGGGGGAACGGTGTTGCAGTAGTCTAGTGTGTGGTGCGGGAATAATGACAAGCGAACCTGAGGGCTTTGTGTTCACATTGTCATAATTCAAGCGAACCGAACTCAGACCACCTCTCGAGATGGTCTCAGTTCTGTTCGCTTCGGGGGCTCTTTTGAGTGTTCACACTGCACAACAAAATTATCGAACTGCACTGAGTTCACAAAAATTGGCTGAAAGGGACCAAGTGTGAAAACACCCCAAGGCTTCCGGACCAAGTGTGAAAACACCCCAAGGCTTCCGGACCAAGTGTGAAAACACCCCAAGGCTTCCGGACCAAGTGTGAAAACACCCCAAGGCTTCCGGACCAAGTGTGAAAACACCCCAAGGCTTCCGGACCAAGTGTGAAAACACCCCAAGGCTTCCGGACCAAGTGTGAAAACACCCCAAGGCTTCCGGACCAAGTGTGAAAACACCCCAAGGCTTCCTGACCAAGTGTGAAAACACCCCAAGGCTTCTGGACCAAGTGTGAAAACACCCCAAGGCTTCCGGACCAAGTGTGAAAACACCCCAAGGCTTCCTGACCAAGTGTGAAAACACCCCAAGGCTTCCGGACCAAGTGTGAAAACACCCTGAAACACTCTGAACCTGAGGCTTCCTGAATGCCATTACAACTTCAATACTGGATAACACTTGGCCTTATCAAACTCTGTCAACAACATTTTACATTTTAGTCATTTAGCAGACGCTCTTATCCAGAGCGACTTACAGTTAGTGAGTGCACACATTAACAACCTTTGTTAAGATATACAACTACGTTTCCTTAATGTCAGTGTGGAAAATATATAACCACACAACCTGTTCTGTTTCCTAGACAGGCTTCCTTTATTTCAGTTTTTATTATCCAATAGCACAGTAATGACACAATAGTAGACCTGGTCCTCTGTAGCTCAATTGGTAGAGCATGGCACTTGTAACGCTAGGGTAGTGGGTTCAATCCCCGGGACCACCCATACATAAAAATGTATGCGCACATGACTGTAAGTCGCTTTGGGTCGTCAGTTGAACGGTGTTTCCTCTGACACATTGGTGCGGCTGGCTTCCGGGTTATGCGAGCGGGTGTTAAGTGGCGCGGCTTGGCGGGTCATGTTTCGGAGGACGCATGACTCGACCTTCACCTGTCCCGAGCGCATGACTCGACCTTCACCTGTCCCGAGCCCATGACTTGACCTTCACCTGTCCCGAGCCCATGACTCGACCTTCACCTGTCCCGAGCCCATGACTCGACCTTCACCTGTCCCGAGCCCATGACTCGACCTTCACCTGTCCCGAGCCCGTGACTCGACCTTCACCTGTCCCGAGCCCATGACTCGACCTTCACCTGTCCCGAGCCCATGACTCGACCTTCACCTGTCCCGAGCCCGTGACTCGACCTTCACCTGTCCCGAGCCCATGACTCGACCTTCACCTGTCCCGAGCCCGTGACTCGACCTTCACCTGTCCCGAGCCCATGACTCGACCTTCACCTGTCCCGAGCCCATGACTCGACCTTTACCTGTCCCGAGCCCATGACTCGACCTTTACCTGTCCCGAGCCCATGACTCGAACTTCACCTGTCCCGAGCCCGTGACTCGACCTTCACCTGTCCCGAGCCCGTTGGGGCGTTGCAGCGATGGGGAGTTACAACAACAACAAAAAGCACAATTTAATCTGACAAAATGCTACGCAGACATATTATTATTATGACGTAGAAGAACAAGCAGCCGAAAGAGAGATCCTCTGCCTCTGATAGTTCTGGGTAACTGCCAGACTGAGCAAAACATAGAGATCATTTGTTAAAAGTCATGTAATGATTAACTAGGCTATTAATCATCAAGACTTATTATCCATAATTTATTATAAATCATTTATACATACCTCTCTCAGTCAGCAACAGTCTTCTGATGGCTTCATGAAACACAGTTGACTCCACACTGAAATACTGAAATAAAAGGAACAGATAGCTAATAGCCAATGTCAGGAGCACTAATTGGCATATCACATAATAAAAGATTATGTTTAGCTGAAAAAGTTGGCTGGCTAGCTTGTAAAGTGCCGAATTAAAGTAGCCTAGCTTTTTATGTTTAGCTAGCTAAGTTAGCTAGCTAGCTACCTTACAAACGTGTTCAAGTTCGAATAAAGTTTTAACTTTAGTTATCTAGCCTGTAATTTATCATATGACTTTGGCTTCATATATTTGAATTAAATAATGTACTTTGCTTACCTTAATATGTTAGAAAAAATAGTGTGCTTATTGGTAGGCTACTTGCAAGTTGGTTCAACCACTATCGCTTGTGTCATCATGCTGGCATGACAGTTGGCTTTTGAATTGGAATGGCAGTTACATTTTGAATTGATCAAAAGGTTTGTATGAACCTTGCTGTTTGCCACTCAGACCTAGGCAACAATGTTGCAAAATGGATCTTCCCGTTGCGTTAGTGCGTTTACGTGTCGGACGTCAGCTAGCCATTTGTCTGACCTGGCGAAATCATGCAGCAGCATCATTAATATGGATATAAATGTCAATGCAAAAAACAGCTGAAACAAATTAAAAGGGAATGTTTGCTGTAATTTCATAGTTTGATGTGACTGGGTTAGCTTTTGTTAGCTGTTGTTTTCTAAAAATCCCCATTAAACTCTGGGGTAGGGATAGAACCTACAAGGTTCTTTGCCTTGACTGTTTTATATACAGTATATAGTATTTTTGGGGGTTAGAACCCCAAATAACCATTTTTTCTAAGAGTGTACACTGCCCAGTAGCGGCAGGTTCACTCATGGTCAATGGTTTCAATCATGCACAGTAACAGATCGCTCTTGGCTCTTGGAGTGTTTAGTAGAAAATCATATTCTGAACAAAAATATAACCGCAACATGTAAAGTGTTGGTCCCATGTTTCAAGGGCTGAAATAAAAGATCCCAGAAATGTTCCATACACACAAAAAGCTTATTTCTCTAACATGTTGTGCACAAAAAGGTTCTATATAGAACCCCAAATAACCCTTTTTTTGACAGTGAGGTGCAAGAGCAGAGTTGACAGAAGTTGACGTTAGGTCCCTTCCCTTACCAACCCATCAGCTCCCTGTTAGGTCCTTTGGGCTGCAAAGCGCACTGGGCAAAACTCTTCTGAATAAAAATGATGCTTTTAACTAACTTAGACGACTTTCTCTATTTATTATTAGATGGTTATTTGTTTATTTTCCCGGTTTTTGGAATGGCACCGTTACTATGGAGAGATGATGCTGTCAAAAAGCATTTGATGTAGGCCAGAATGACCAGGCATATACAGAGCCTTCGGAAAGTATTCAGACCCCTTGACCTTTTCCACATTTTGTTACGTTACAGCCTTCTTCTAAAATTGATTAAATTGTTTTTTTTTCCCTCATCAATCTACACACAATACCCCATAATGACAAAGCAAAAACTGGTTTTTATTTTCTTTAGCAAATTTATTTAAAAAAATACAAAACGGAAATATTGCATTTACATAAGTATTCAACCCTTTACTCAGTACTTTGTTGAAGCACCTTTGGCAGCGATTACAGCCTCGAGTCTTCTTGGGTATGACGCTACAAGCTTGGCACACCTGTGTTTGGGGAGTTTCTTCCATTCTTCTCTGCAGATCCTCTCAAGCTCTGTCAGGTTGGATGGGGAGCGTCGCTGCACAGCTATTTTCAGGTCTCTCCAGAGATGTTCGATCGGGTTCAAGTCCGGGCTCTGACTGGGCAACTCAAGGACATTCAGAGACTTGTCCCGAAGCCACTCCTGCGTTATATTGGCTGTGGACTTAGGGTCGTTGTCCTGTTGGAAGGTGAACCTTCGCCCCAGACTGAGGTCCTGAGTACTCTGGAGCAGGTTTTCATCAAGGATCTCTCTGTACTTTGCTCCGTTCATCTTTCCCTCGATCCTGACTAGTCTCCCAGTCCCTGCCACTGATAAACATCCCCACAGCATAATGCTGCCACCCCCCTGCTTCACCGTGGGGATGGTGCCAGGTTTCCTCCAGACATGACACTTGGCATTCAGGCCAAAGAGTTCAATCTTGGTTTCATCAGACCAGAGAATTTTGTTTCTAATGGCCTGAGAGTCTTTAGGTGCCTTTTGGCAAACTCCAAGCGGGCTGTCATGTGCCTTTTACTGAGGAGTGGCTTCCGTCTGGCCCCTCTACCATAAAGGCCTGATTGGTGGAGTGCTGCAGAGATGGTTGTCCTTCTGGAAGGTTCTCCCATCTCCACAGAAGAACTCTAGAGCTCTGTCAGAGTGACCATTGGGTTCTTGGTCACCTCCCTAACCAAGGCCCTTCTCCCCCGATTGCTCAGTTTGGCTGGGCGGCCAGCTCTAGGAAGAGTCTTGGTGGCTCCAAACCTTTTCCATTTAAGAATTATGGAGGCCACTGTGTTCTTGGGGACCTTCAATGGTGCAGAAATGTTTTGGTACCCTTCCCCAGATCTCTGTCTCGACACAATGCTGTCTCGGAGCTCTACGGACAATTCCTTCGATCTCATGGCTTGTTTTTTGCTCTGACATGCACTGTCAACTGTGGGACCTTATATAGACAGGTGTGTGCCTTTCCAAATCATGTCCAATCAACTGAATTTTCCACAGGTGGATTCCAATCAAGTTGTAGAAACATCTCAAGGATATTCAATGGAAACAGGATGCACCTGACCTCAATTTCGAGTCTCATAGAAAAGGGTCTGAATACTTATGTAAATAAGGTATCTCTGTTGTTTCTTTTTAATACATTTGCCAAAAATTCTAAAAACCTGTTTTCGCTTTGTCATTATGGGGTATTGTGTGTAGATTGATGAGGAGTTTTATTTATTTAATCCATTTTAGAATAAGGCTGTAATTTAACAAAATGTGGAAAAAGTCAAGGGGTCTGAATAATTTCCGAATGCACTGTAGTCCGAGTTGATATTCGCTTAATAACAAGGAATTCCCCCGACCACGCTCACAAGTTGGGGAAAACAAACATTATTTGACCCACAGTGTAAAATAGGCAACTTCGTCGTCGATTTTTTTGTTATACAGAAATAACAAAACATGGCAAAAAAAATAGTGTTCAATGTACATGTAACCAGGTCAAAAATCCTGACCCACGCTTCACAAGTAGGGAAATGGAGCTGTGAGAAGAGCCCTGTATGTTCAGGCTATTCGGCGTGGAAGAGGAAGAGGAAGAGGAAGAGGAAGAGGAAGAGGAAGAGGAAGGGGAAGGGGAAGAGGAAGAGGAAGAGGAAGAGTGGGAACTCTGGGGACCTGGTGTCCAAGTAGGCTACATGTCACAGGTAAGACATTTAACTTGTTTAGTACAGTCCGTTTGTAACTCCACTCACTACTTGTAGCTGTATAGTCTGTTTGCAACTCCACTCACTACTTGTAGCTGTATAGTCCGTTTGTAACTCCACTCACTACTTGTAGCTGTATAGTCCGTTTGTAACTCCACTCATTACTTGTAGTTGTATAGTCAGTTTGTTTGTGTTGTTGGTAACTAGCTAGCACTCACTTACATACTGTATCTGCTAGCACCGTCATGAAAAGCGGCCTGAGGGAAGCCCTACAATATTACGTTTTCCTAAGTAGTGAGAACACTCGGGAGCAGGCAATGTTGAAAAGTAATCTTTAGACATGTTGTACTTTTCTTAAATGTCGTTTTGTAATTGTCTAAAACAAGCAGACAACCAGAAAACTGCGTTTGAAAAAGGCGAGTTTTTTTTGTTGCTGTGAGCCAATGGGGTAACCTAGGTAACCACAAGTCGTGTTCCCCAGAGGCGGGCGGGGCCGCGAAATTTCATCAAATACCGGCTGGAAATATTACCCATAATGCTAATTTACTGCACATCCCTAACTACCATGGTAATTATGCATCACAGTAGTAATAATCATTTTTGCAACACACTGATGTCCTTTATCATCTATGATCTTACGACCCGTTGCCCTGCTGCCAAATAAAGCAAGGTTATATAACGGGAAATAAGCACTAGGTCTAAAACGAGAGCTTGTGGAAAATTACACTTCCACGCTTGGATGAGGTCGCATCCGTGCGAGCTACAAATACTAGCTGCCCACTGGGCACGGACTTCAGTTCCAACGGCTAGTGTTGATTTACATTTGGTTGAGTTGTCAGCTGACGGGAATTCAACGTGAAATCAACAGAAAAATGTCACCATGTCATTGGATTTTAGGTTAAAAGTTGGGTGGAAAAAGACGAAAACCCCTTAATGACTTTTTTTTATGTTGATGACTTTTTTAAAAATCCAATCAGTTTTCAACGTTGATTAAAATCAAATCAAATCAAATCAAATCACATCACATTTTATTGGTCACTTACACGTGTTTAGCAGATGTTATAGCGGGTTTAGCGAAATGCTTGTGCTTCTAGCTCCAACAGTGCAGTAGTATGAATGTCATCACATTGATATTTATTGTTGAAATGACGTGGAAACAATGTTAATTCAATCAGTTTTTTTCTCAGTGGTTGGTCACTTCACTGAAAAGTTTCTATTTTTGGGGCAGCTGCCATGATTTGGTCAAAATCCAATAATTGTTTATTTGTGACATGAGCCTAACACAACAGGTGTAGACCTTACCGTGAAATGCTTACTTACAAGCCCTTAACCAACAATGCAGTTTTAAGAAAATAGAGTTAAGAAAATATTTACTAAATAAACTAAAGTTTAAAAAAATATATAAAAAAATAACACTATAAAATAACAATAACGAGGCTATATACAGGGGGTACCGGTACCGAGTCAATGTGCGGGTGGAGGTAGGAGTAAAGTGACTATGCATAGATTATAAACAGCGAGTAGCTGGGGGGGGGGGGGGTTCAATGCAAATAGTCTGGGTGGCCATTTTATTAATTGTTCAGCAGTCTTATCAAATCAAATCAAATTTTATTGGTCACATACATATATTTAGCAGATGTTATTGCGGGTGTAGCTAAATGCTTGTGTTCCTAGCTCCAACAGTGCAGTAGTATCTAACAATTAAAAACAATACACAAATCTAAAAGTAAAAGAATGGAATTAAGAAATATATAAATAGCTTGGGGGTAGAAGCTGTTAAAGAGTCTTTTGGACCTAGACTTGGCGCTCCGGTATCACTTTCCATGCGGTAGCAGAGAGAACAGTCTATGACTTGGGGGACTGGAGTCTTTGACAATTTTTAGGGCCTTCCTCTGACACCGCCTGGTATAGAGGTCCTGGATGGCAGGAAGCTTGGTCCCAGTGATGTAATGGGCCGTACGCACTACCCTCTGTACCTTTTTGTCATTTAGCAGACGCTCTTTCCAGAGCGACTTACAGGAGCAAGTAGGGTTAAGTGTCTTGCTCAAGGGCACATCGACAGATTTTTCACCTAGTCGGCTCGGGGATTAGAATCAGCGACCTTGCGGTTACTGGCACAACGCTTTTAACCACTAAGCTACCTGTAGCGCCTTATGGTCGGAGGCCGAGCAGTTGCCATACCAGGCGTTGATGCAACCGGTCAGGATGCTCTCGATGGTGCAGCTGTAGAACTTTTTGAGGATCTGGGGACCCATGCCAAATCTTTTCAGTCTCCTGAGGGGGAAAAGGCGTTGTCGTGCCCTCTTCACGACTGTCTTGGTGTGTTTGGACCATGATAGTTTGTTTGTGATATGGAGACCAAGGAACTTGAAGCTCTCGACCCACTCAACCAGTAGAATCCTGATTCCTGCACAAAAAAAGTGTTTGCCCTGCCCCTGTTTCTCCCTGTATTAAAGTGTTTGCCCTGTCTCTGTTTCTCCCTGTATTAAAGTGTTTGCCCTGTCTCTGTTTCTCCCTGTATTAAAGTGTTTGCCCTGCCCCTGTTTCTCCCTGTATTAAAGTGTTTGCCCTGTCTCTGTTTCTCCCTGTATTAAAGTGTTTGCCCTGCCCCTGTTTCTCCCTGTATTAAAGTGTTTGCCCTGCCCCTGTTTCTCCCTGTATTAAAGTGTTTGCCCTGCCCCTGTTTCTCCCTGTATTAAAGTGTTTGCCCTGTCTCTGTTTCTCCCTGTATTAAAGTGTTTGCCCTGCCCCTGTTTCTCCCTGTATTAAAGTGTTTGCCCTGTCCCTGTTTCTCCCTGTATTAAAGTGTTTGCCCTGCCCCTGTTTCTCCCTGTATTAAAGTGTTTGCCCTGTCTCTGTTTCTCCCTGTATTAAAGTGTTTGCCCTGCCCCTGTTTCTCCCTGTATTAAAGTGTTTGCCCTGTCTCTGTTTATCCCTGTATTAAAGTGTTTGCCCTGTCTCTGTTTCTCCCTGTATTAAAGTGTTTGCCCTGCCCCTGTTTCTCCCTGTATTAAAGTGTTTGCCCTGTCTCTGTTTATCCCTGTATTAAAGTGTTTGCCCTGTCTCTGTTTCTCCCTGTATTAAAGTGTTTGCCCTGCCCCTGTTTCTCCCTGTATTAAAGTGTTTGCCCTGCCCCTGTTTCTCCCTGTATTAAAGTGTTTGCCCTGTCTCTGTTTCTCCCTGTATTAAAGTGTTTGCCCTGCCCCTGTTTCTCCCTGTATTAAAGTGTTTGCCCTGCCCCTGTTTCTCCCTGTATTAAATTGTTTGCCCTGCCCCTGTTTCTCCCTGTATTAAAGTGTTTGCCCTGCCCCTTTTCTCCCTGAATTAAAGTGTTTGCCCTGCCCCTGTTTCTCCCTGTATTAAAGTGTTTGCCCTGCCCCTGTTTCTCCCTGTATTAAAGTGTTTGCCCTGTCTCTGTTTCTCCCTGTATTAAAGTGTTTGCCCTGCCCCTGTTTCTCCCTGTATTAAAGTGTTTGCCCAGTCTCTGTTTCTCCCTGTATTAAAGTGTTTGCCCAGTCTCTGTTTCTCCCTGTATTAAAGTGTTTGCCCTGCCCCTGTTTCTCCCTGTATTAAAGTGTTTGCCCTGTCTCTGTTTATCCCTGTATTAAAGTGTTTGCCCTGTCTCTGTTTCTCCCTGTATTAAAGTGTTTGCCCTGCCCCTGTTTCTCCCTGTATTAAAGTGTTTGCCCTGTCTCTGTTTCTCCCTGTATTAAAGTGTTTGCCCTGCCCCTGTTTCTCCCTGTATTAAAGTGTTTGCCCTGTCTCTGTTTCTCCCTGTATTAAAGTGTTTGCCCTGTCTCTGTTTCTCCCTGTATTAAAGTGTTTGCCCTGTCTCTGTTTCTCCCTGTATTAAAGTGTTTGCCCAGTCTCTGTTTCTCCCTTTATTAAAGTGTTTGCCCTGCCCCTGTTTCTCCCTGTATTAAAGTGTTTGCCCTGTCTCTGTTTCTCCCTGTATTAAAGTGTTTGCCCTGCCCCTGTTTCTCCCTGTATTAAAGTGTTTGCCCTGCCCCTGTTTCTCCCTGTATTAAAGTGTTTGCCCTGCCCTTGTTTCTCCCTGTATTAAAGTGTTTGCCCTGCCCTTGTTTCTCCCTGTATTAAAGTGTTTGCCCAGTCTCTGTTTCTCCCTGTATTAAAGTGTTTGCCCTGTCTCTGTTTCTCCCTGTATGAAAGTGTTTGCCCTGTCTCTGTTTCTCCCTGTATTAAAGTGTTTGCCCTGCCCCTGTTTCTCCCTCTATTAAAGTGTTTGCCCTGTCTCTGTTTCTCCCTGTATTAAAGTGTTTGCCCTGCCCCTGTTTCTCCCTGTATTAAAGTGTTTGCCCATTCTCTGTTTCTCCCTGTATTAAAGTGTTTGCCCTGCCCCTGTTTCTCCCTGTATTAAAGTGTTTGCCCTGTCTCTGTTTCTCCCTGAATTAAAGTGTTTGCCCTGCCCCTGTTTCTCCCTCTATTAAAGTGTTTGCCCTGTCTCTGTTTCTCCCTGTATTAAAGTGTTTGCCCTGCCCCTGTTTCTCCCTGTATTAAAGTGTTTGCCCTGTCTCTGTTTCTCCCTGTATTAAAGTGTTTGCCCTGCCCCTGTTTCTCCCTGTATTAAAGTGTTTGCCCTGTCTCTGTTTCTACCTGTATTAAAGTGTTTGCCCTGCCCCTGTTTCTCCCTGTATTAAAGTGTTTGCCCTGTCTCTGTTTCTCCCTGTATTAAAGTGTTTGCCCTGTCTCTGTTTCTCCCTGTATTAAAGTGTTTGCCCTGCCCCTGTTTCTCCCTGTATTAAAGTGTTTGCCCTGTCTCTGTTTCTCCCTGTATTAAAGTGTTTGCCCTGCCCCTGTTTCTCCCTGTATTAAAGTGTTTGCCCTGCCCCTGTTTCTCCCTGTATTAAAGTGTTTGCCCTGCCCCTGTTTCTCCCTGTATTAAAGTGTTTGCCCTGTCTCTGTTTCTCCCTGTATTAAAGTGTTTGCCCTGCCCCTGTTTCTCCCTGTATTAAAGTGTTTGCCCTGCCCCTGTTTCTCCCTGTATTAAAGTGTTTGCCCTGCCCCTGTTTCTCCCTGTATTAAAGTGTTTACCCTGTCTCTGTTTCTCCCTGTATTAAAGTGTTTGCCCTGCCCCTGTTTCTCCCTGTATTAAAGTGTTTGCCCTGCCCCTGTTTCTCCCTGTATTAAAGTGTTTGCCCTGCCCCTGTTTCTCCCTGTATTAAAGTGTTTGCCCTGTCTCTGTTTCTCCCTGTATTAAAGTGTTTGCCCTGCCCCTGTTTCTCCCTGTATTAAAGTGTTTGCCCTGTCTCTGTTTATCCCTGTATTAAAGTGTTTGCCCTGTCGCTGTTTCTCCCTGTATTAAAGTGTTTGCCCTGCCCCTGTTTCTCCCTGTATTAAAGTGTTTGCCCTGTCTCTGTTTATCCCTGTATTAAAGTGTTTGCCCTGTCTCTGTTTCTCCCTGTATTAAAGTGTTTGCCCTGCCCCTGTTTCTCCCTGTATTAAAGTGTTTGCCCTGCCCCTGTTTCTCCCTGTATTAAAGTGTTTGCCCTGTCTCTGTTTCTCCCTGTATTAAAGTGTTTGCCCTGCCCCTGTTTCTCCCTGTATTAAAGTGTTTGCCCTGCCCCTGTTTCTCCCTGTATTAAAGTGTTTGCCCTGCCCCTGTTTCTCCCTGTATTAAAGTGTTTGCCCTGCCCCTTTTCTCCCTGAATTAAAGTGTTTGCCCTGCCCCTGTTTCTCCCTGTATTAAAGTGTTTGCCCTGCCCCTGTTTCTCCCTGTATTAAAGTGTTTGCCCTGTCTCTGTTTCTCCCTGTATTAAAGTGTTTGCCCTGCCCCTGTTTCTCCCTGTATTAAAGTGTTTGCCCAGTCTCTGTTTCTCCCTGTATTAAAGTGTTTGCCCAGTCTCTGTTTCTCCCTGTATTAAAGTGTTTGCCCTGCCCCTGTTTCTCCCTGTATTAAAGTGTTTGCCCTGTCTCTGTTTATCCCTGTATTAAAGTGTTTGCCCTGTCTCTGTTTCTCCCTGTATTAAAGTGTTTGCCCTGCCCCTGTTTCTCCCTGTATTAAAGTGTTTGCCCTGTCTCTGTTTCTCCCTGTATTAAAGTGTTTGCCCTGCCCCTGTTTCTCCCTGTATTAAAGTGTTTGCCCTGTCTCTGTTTCTCCCTGTATTAAAGTGTTTGCCCTGTCTCTGTTTCTCCCTGTATTAAAGTGTTTGCCCTGTCTCTGTTTCTCCCTGTATTAAAGTGTTTGCCCAGTCTCTGTTTCTCCCTTTATTAAAGTGTTTGCCCTGCCCCTGTTTCTCCCTGTATTAAAGTGTTTGCCCTGTCTCTGTTTCTCCCTGTATTAAAGTGTTTGCCCTGCCCCTGTTTCTCCCTGTATTAAAGTGTTTGCCCTGCCCCTGTTTCTCCCTGTATTAAAGTGTTTGCCCTGCCCTTGTTTCTCCCTGTATTAAAGTGTTTGCCCTGCCCTTGTTTCTCCCTGTATTAAAGTGTTTGCCCAGTCTCTGTTTCTACCTGTATTAAAGTGTTTGCCCTGTCTCTGTTTCTCCCTGTATTAAAGTGTTTGCCCTGCCCCTGTTTCTCCCTGTATTAAAGTGTTTGCCCAGTCTCTGTTTCTCCCTGTATTAAAGTGTTTGCCCAGTCTCTGTTTCTCCCTGTATTAAAGTGTTTGCCCTGCCCCTGTTTCTCCCTGTATTAAAGTGTTTGCCCTGTCTCTGTTTATCCCTGTATTAAAGTGTTTGCCCTGTCTCTGTTTCTCCCTGTATTAAAGTGTTTGCCCTGCCCCTGTTTCTCCCTGTATTAAAGTGTTTGCCCTGTCTCTGTTTCTCCCTGTATTAAAGTGTTTGCCCTGCCCCTGTTTCTCCCTGTATTAAAGTGTTTGCCCTGTCTCTGTTTCTCCCTGTATTAAAGTGTTTGCCCTGTCTCTGTTTCTCCCTGTATTAAAGTGTTTGCCCTGTCTCTGTTTCTCCTTGTATTAAAGTGTTTGCCCTGTCTCTGTTTCTACCTGTATTAAAGTGTTTGCCCTGTCTCTGTTTCTCCCTGTATTAAAGTGTTTGCCCTGCCCCTGTTTCTCCCTGTATTAAAGTGTTTGCCCAGTCTCTGTTTCTCCCTGTATTAAAGTGTTTGCCCAGTCTCTGTTTCTCCCTGTATTAAAGTGTTTGCCCTGCCCCTGTTTCTCCCTGTATTAAAGTGTTTGCCCTGTCTCTGTTTATCCCTGTATTAAAGTGTTTGCCCTGTCTCTGTTTCTCCCTGTATTAAAGTGTTTGCCCTGCCCCTGTTTCTCCCTGTATTAAAGTGTTTGCCCTGTCTCTGTTTCTCCCTGTATTAAAGTGTTTGCCCTGCCCCTGTTTCTCCCTGTATTAAAGTGTTTGCCCTGTCTCTGTTTCTCCCTGTATTAAAGTGTTTGCCCTGTCTCTGTTTCTCCCTGTATTAAAGTGTTTGCCCTGTCTCTGTTTCTCCCTGTATTAAAGTGTTTGCCCAGTCTCTGTTTCTCCCTTTATTAAAGTGTTTGCCCTGCCCCTGTTTCTCCCTGTATTAAAGTGTTTGCCCTGTCTCTGTTTCTCCCTGTATTAAAGTGTTTGCCCTGCCCCTGTTTCTCCCTGTATTAAAGTGTTTGCCCTGCCCCTGTTTCTCCCTGTATTAAAGTGTTTGCCCTGCCCTTGTTTCTCCCTGTATTAAAGTGTTTGCCCTGCCCTTGTTTCTCCCTGTATTAAAGTGTTTGCCCAGTCTCTGTTTCTCCCTGTATTAAAGTGTTTGCCCTGTCTCTGTTTCTCCCTGTATGAAAGTGTTTGCCCTGTCTCTGTTTCTCCCTGTATTAAAGTGTTTGCCCTGCCCCTGTTTCTCCCTCTATTAAAGTGTTTGCCCTGTCTCTGTTTATCCCTGTATTAAAGTGTTTGCCCTGCCCCTGTTTCTCCCTGTATTAAAGTGTTTGCCCAGTCTCTGTTTCTCCCTGTATTAAAGTGTTTGCCCTGCCCCTGTTTCTCCCTGTATTAAAGTGTTTGCCCTGTCTCTGTTTCTCCCTGAATTAAAGTGTTTGCCCTGCCCCTGTTTCTCCCTCTATTAAAGTGTTTGCCCTGTCTCTGTTTCTCCCTGTATTAAAGTGTTTGCCCTGCCCCTGTTTCTCCCTGTATTAAAGTGTTTGCCCTGTCTCTGTTTCTCCCTGTATTAAAGTGTTTGCCCTGCCCCTGTTTCTCCCTGTATTAAAGTGTTTGCCCTGTCTCTGTTTCTACCTGTATTAAAGTGTTTGCCCTGCCCCTGTTTCTCCCTGTATTAAAGTGTTTGCCCTGTCTCTGTTTCTACCTGTATTAAAGTGTTTGCCCTGTCTCTGTTTCTCCCTGTATTAAAGTGTTTGCCCTGCCCCTGTTTCTCCCTGTATTAAAGTGTTTGCCCTGTCTCTGTTTCTACCTGTATTAAAGTGTTTGCCCTGTCTCTGTTTCTCCCTGTATTAAAGTGTTTGCCCTGCCCCTGTTTCTCCCTGTATTAAAGTGTTTGCCCTGTCTCTGTTTCTCCCTGTATTAAAGTGTTTGCCCTGCCCCTGTTTCTCCCTGTATTAAAGTGTTTGCCCTGCCCCTGTTTCTACCTGTATTAAAGTGTTTGCCCTGTCTCTGTTTCTACCTGTATTAAAGTGTTTGCCCTGTCTCTGTTTCTACCTGTATTAAAGTGTTTGCCCTGTCTCTGTTTCTCCCTGTATTAAAGTGTTTGCCCTGCCCCTGTTTCTCCCTGTATTAAAGTGTTTGCCCTGCCCCTGTTTCTACCTGTATTAAAGTGTTTGCCCTGTCTCTGTTTCTACCTGTATTAAAGTGTTTGCCCTGTCTCTGTTTCTACCTGTATTAAAGTGTTTGCCCTGTCTCTGTTTCTACCTGTATTAAAGTGTTTGCCCTGTCTCTGTTTCTACCTGTATTAAAGTGTTTGCCCTGTCTCTGTTTCTCCCTGTATTAAAGTGTTTGCCCTGTCTCTGTTTCTCCCTGTATTAAAGTGTTTGCCCTGTCTCTGTTTCTACCTGTATTAAAGTGTTTGCCCTGTCTCTGTTTCTACCTGTATTAAAGTGTTTGCCCTGTCTCTGTTTCTCCCTGTATTAAAGTGTTTGCCCAGTCTCTGTTTCTACCTGTATTAAAGTGTTTGCCCTGTCTCTGTTTCTCCCTGTATTAAAGTGTTTGCCCAGTCTCTGTTTCTCCCTGTATTAAAGTGTTTGCCCTGCCTCTGTTGCTCCCTGTATTAAAGTGTTTGCCCTGCCCCTGTTTCTCCCTGTATTAAAGTGTTTGCCCTGTCTCTGTTTCTCCCTGTATTAAAGTGTTTGCCCTGTCTCTGTTTCTCCCTGTATTAAAGTGTTTGCCCTGTCTCTGTTTCTCCCTGTATTAAAGTGTTTGCCCTGCCCCTGTTTCTCCCTGTATTAAAGTGTTTGCCCTGTCTCTGTTTCTTCCTGTATTAAAGTGTTTGCCCTGCCCCTGTTTCTCCCTGTATTAAAGTGTTTGCCCTGTCTCTGTTTCTCCCTGTATTAAAGTGTTTGCCCTGTCTCTGTTTCTCCCTGTATTAAAGTGTTTGCCCTGTCTCTGTTTCTCCCTGTATTAAAGTGTTTGCCCTGTCTCTTTTTCTCCCTGTATTAAAGTGTTTGCCCTGTCTCTGTTTCTCCCTGTATTAAAGTGTTTGCCCTGTCTCTGTTTCTCCCTGTATTAAAGTGTTTGCCCTGTCTCTGTTTCTCCCTGTATTAAAGTGTTTGCCCTGTCTCTGTTTCTCCCTGTATTAAAGTGTTTGCCCAGTCTCTGTTTCTCCCTGTATTAAAGTGTTTGCCCTGTCTCTGTTTCTCCCTGTATTAAAGTGTTTGCCCTGTCTCTGTTTCTCCCTGTATTAAAGTGTTTGCCCTGCCCCTGTTTCTCCCTGTATTAAAGTGTTTGCCCTGCCCCTGTTTCTCCCTGTATTAAAGTGTTTGCCCTGTCTCTGTTTCTCCTAGATGGAGAGAAGGGGGGGAAGACAAAAGTGCAATAATTGCGCAACATTTCAAAATGCAATCACCTGAAAAACAATAGGCTACTTTTGTGGTTTTGGTTTGAAGTTTCCTTGGTGAATTAGCCCCAAGTGAATTAGCCTATGTGATAGCCTATTTGTACACAACAGTATGTAAGAAAATGCATCTATTGAACAAAATAAATCTGCAATTCTGGATCCCTATTTTGACAGTAACATTATAGCAACAATAGCCTAATTGTCAACCAAAAATTCAAGCAATCACTGGTTTAGGTATTGCACATCAAAATATATTCATCGTGCATTCCTGCTTGGACTTGGTTAGATGAAACAACTTGAGTTGAGAATATATCCAGAGACCAAAAAGGTGAAATGATAAACCCATTTTTGATTTGCTGGAGGAGGGAATTGCATTAAATCTAATTGTTAATTTCCCATGATTAACCGACTGTAAAGACGGGGTTGTCGCTAGTGATAGCATATTGTGGAAAGTAGTCTAAACACTCCACAGAAAATAGCATATTGTGGAGAATGCATTCGGGGATATTAAAGTATTAAAGGGATATTAAAGTATTAAAGGGTATTCATATGTGTGTGTGTGTGTCTGGTGTCCGAGAGATCACACAGGTTGGCACATCTATAAATCTCCAGCCAATTACAGCAGAGTAACACCTGCAGCCGGGCACCGAGAGCACGTTCACGCACGCACGCACGCACGCACGCACGCACGCACGCACGCACGCACGCACGCACGCACGCACACACACACACACACACACACACACACACACACACACACACAGTCTATTACTAAGGGTTACAATAAGCAACGTTAATGCGCTGAGGCTCAGCTGTGATGTTTAAAAATATCTTTATCTGAACTCAAGACAATTTCCCTGACATTCGCAGATATCACATTCACGGTAAACGCTGCGGATGTCCACTCAAGCGTAATTTACCTTTAAAAGTCAAGTGCAGTGTGCTTGGCGACAATTTGCCCTATGTCGACATTCTTGTATAATCACAGTAATAACAATATTCTATATTTGAACAAAGTCCTTTATTATGTATTATGTTTATGAAACCAAAAACATTCTCTGTACAAAGTCTTTACAAAAGGTTCATTTACATGGTCAGGACACTCCAACACAGTTCTTCACAAATTATAATATCTCAACATTGTTCATGGAAATCCAACTAATGCATAGATCTCAACAAAACTAAGTGATACAACTATAAACTTCATTACAAACTTATCAGAGACAGATCAAATCTATTCTCCTTTTTAAATGTTTTAAAAACATTACCTGAAGGATAGTTTCTAGGATCATTTAATCGTTAAAGGATCTTATTTAAAGAATAAAGCTCAGGTATTTTGCCCGGTTGGGATTAGGATTACATTTAATCTACAAAATCATGGTTTCTTTGATCAATAGTCAGCCATTTTAATCCTGTAATGTAATAATATTTCAATTGACATCAGTATTGGGGGGGGGGGGAACACAAACATTCTCTCTTTATTAATTTGAATAGTTTATCAAATTCTCAGACTGTCACACAAAGGAGATTCTGAATAACTAATCTGGTATATTGCTTTATCTGTTGCTCCAGATATTGGTTCAGTTTATTGATCCTGTGGATTAATAAACATTTCAAACCCATTTTCCGAGTGTTGCTAGGGAACACAGCACAACTGAAGATCTCTCCCAGTTAGATTGAGTCGAGCTCACCATATTAAAACACACACACCATGCAACACACACACACCATGCAACACACACACACACACACACACACCAGCTTCAGGGCTGAGGTTTATTGAGGTCTCTTTTCCTGAATAATACAATATAAATATACACACTATACACAACACATATACACTGAGTGAACAGAACATTAGGAACACCTGCTCTTTCCATGACATAGACTGACCAGGTGAATCCAGGTGAAAGCTATTATCCCTTATTGATGTCACTCGTTAAATCCACTTCAAATCAGTGTAGATGAAGGGGAGGAGACAGGTTAAAGAAGGATTTTTAAGCTTTGAGACAATTGAGACATGGATTGTGTATGTGTGCCATTCAGAGGGTGAATGAGCAAGACAAAATATTTAAGTGCCTTTGAACGGGGTATGGTAGTAGATGCCAGGAGCACCGGTTTGTGTCAGCAACTGCAACGCTGCTGGGTTTTTCACACTCAACAGTTTCCTGTGTGTATCAAGAATGGTCAAACTAGCTTGACACAACTTTAGGGAGCGTTGGAGTCAACATGGGCGAGCATCCCTGTGGAACGCTTTCAACACTTTGTAGAGTACATGCCCCGACGAATTGAGGCTGTTCTGAGGGCAAAATGGGGTGTAACTCAATATTAGGAAGGTGTTTCTAATGTTTGGTATTCTCAGTGTATATATACACACATGAAAATATAAAAAACACAGTCATGGGAAGCACAAATAAAACATCACAAATCACCCAGAAAAACAGTTACATTCCTCCACAAATAAGTCCCCAATCAATACTTTAAATTGTCTGAATGGCACCTGAACATCAAGATGACATTTATTTAAAATATTATATTTTACGGTGCATTAAAACTAAAAGCAGATTTACTTCGCTCGGTGGAGACCCTAGGAACCTGAAGAGTTAACCAATCCTGTGAACGGGTTCGGCAACTCAGATGTCTATACTTCAACAGCAAAGTTAGATAAGACAGAAGTTTAATAAGCAGGGCCTTGTAAACAAAAAGGGAGTAATGTAGAGATCTACGGGTCTTTAGTGAAGTCCTGCCAACCTTTTGAAACAAGATGTAGTGATGAGAATCAAAACTGTCACCTGTAACGAAACGAAGGGCACTGACGGCATCCAAAGGGTTAGGAGTAGTAGCAGCTGCACCAGAATCAAGAACAGATAAAAAGGTTGAGAGAACCTGTTCGACCTTGGACTTGAAAGGAAACTGAACTGAAACACTGTTTATTTTTTTTCTTCTCCAATGTATTTCTATTCTTTTTTTCTTTCTCTCAAAGGTGGATTTCATCTTTAATGAAGTGGGATGGAAGAAAGGTTGTTTTTCAGTCAAGGTGTCAACCAACGAGCCACAGCATGAATGTGGCTATGTGGTATCAGTCTCCACACGCCTCCACTACACCGACGTGGTATTTCTGGCATCGTCATACTTATGGGTCCTGTCCCACAATCTTTTCAATGGGCTTGACAATTACATCATCAAATCCATGAAAACGCTGTAATTTAAGATTTACATACAGCACCAGTCAAAAGTTTTGGACACACCTACTCATTCAAGGGTTTTTCTTTATTTTTACTATTTTCTACATTGTAGAATAATAGTGAAGACATCAGAACTATGAAATAACACATATGGAATCATGTAGTAACCAAAAAGGTGTTAAACAAATCAAATATATTTTATATTTGAGTTTCTTCAAAATAGCCACCCTTTGCCCTCTTGACATCTTTGCACACTCTTGGCATTCTCTCAACCACCTTCATGAGGTAGTCACCTGGAATGCATTTAAATTAACAGGTGTGCCTTGTTAAAAGTTAATTTGTGGAATTTCTTTCCTTCTTAATGCGTTTGAGCCAATCAGTTGTGTTGTGACAAGGTAGACGGGGTATACAGAATATTATTTGGTAAAAGACCAAGTCCATATTATGGCAAGAACAGCTCAAATAAGCAAAGAGAAACGACAGTCCATCATTACTTTAAGACACGAAGGTCAGTCAATAAAGAACATTTCAAGAACTTTGAACGTTTCTTCAAGTGCAGTTGCAAAAACCATCAAGCGCTATGATGAAACTGGCTCTCATGAGGACCGCCACAGGAATGGAAGACCCAGAGTTACCTCTGCTACAGAGGATAAGTTCATTAGAGTTACCAGCCTCAGAAATTGCAGCCCAAATAAATACTTCACAAAATTCAAGTAACAGACACATCTCAACATCAACTGTTCAGAGGGAAACTGTGTGAATCAGGCCTTCATGGTCGAATTGCTCCAAAGAAACCACTACTAAAGGACACCAATACGAAGAAGAGACTTGCTTGGGCCAAAAAACACGAGCAATGGACATTAGACTGGTGGAAAACTGTCCCTTGGTCTGGAGTCCAAATTGGAGATTTTTGGTTCCAACCGCCGTTTCTTTGTGAGACGCGGTGTGGGTGAACGGATGATCTCCGCATGTATAGTTCCCACCGTGAAGAACGGAGGAGGAGGTGTGATGGTGTGGGGGTGCTTTGCTGGTGACACTGTCTGTGATTTATTTAGAATTCAAGGCACACTTAACCAGCATGGCTACCACAGCATTCTGCAGCGATACGCCATCCCATCTGGTTTGGGCTTAGTGGGACTATCATTTATTTTTCAACAGGACAATGACCCAACACACCTCCAGGCTGTGTAATGGCTATTTGACCAAGAAGGAGAGTGATGGAGTGCTGCATCTGATGACCTGGCCTCCACAATCACCCGACCTTAACCCAATTGAGATGGTTTGGGATGAGTTGGACCTCAGAGTGAAGGAAAAGCAGCCAACAAGTGCTCAGCATTTGTGGGAACTCCTTCAAGACTGTTGGAAAAGCAATCCAGGTGAAGCTGGTTGAGAGAATGCCAAGAGTGTGCAAAGCTGTCATCAAGGCAAAGGGTGGCTACTTTGAAGAATCTAAAATCTAAAATCTATTTTGATTTGTTTAACACTTTTTTGGTTACTACATGATTCCATATGTGTTATTTCATTGTTTTGATGTCTTCACTATTAATCTACAATGTAGAAATTAGTCTAAATACAGAAAAACCCTTGAATGAGTAGGTGTGTCCAAACTTTTGATATATATACACACACAATTATATTTGTGTTTGTGGATGAATTTACTTCTACCAGATGCCCTTTTATAAAGTTTTTGCGCTGAAGATAATTTTGTTTTTACCCTGTCACGACTTCCTCCGAAGCTGCCTCCCCTCCTTGTTCGGGCAGGTTTCGGCGTTCGTCGTCACCGGCCTTCTAGCCACTGCCGCTCCATATCTCATCATTCCATTTGTTTTGTCTGGTCAATTACACACACCTGGTTCATATCCCCTCATTAGTCCGTGTATAAGTGTTCCCTCTGTCCCCTTGTCCTGGTGGGTGATTGTTATTTGTGAGTTGAGTGTAGCTCGGTTGAGCTACCCGTGCCTTGTATTTCCGGGGGATATTGTTCCCCGTGTGCCTGTATTTTGTTGACGCTATCCAGCGTAACTGTTTCCTACGGAATAAACTCTGCATTCGGTGATTTACCCTCCTGCGCCTGACTCCTTCAAATCACACTCTCACATGCCCATTGAACACCATTCAAAAAGCCTACAAAAGTCTACTTCCTGGAAAAAGATGCGTCACTTTTATACCATATTAAACCATGGTGGAACCATATACACTATATATATAAAAGTATGTGGACACCCCTAAAAATTAGTGGATTCGGCTATTTCAGCGACACCCATTGCTGACAGGTATATAAAATCTAGCGCACAGCCGTGCAATCTCCATAGATAAACATTGGCAGTAGAATGGCCATACTGAAGAGCTCAGTAACTTTCAATGTGGCACCGTCATAGGATGCCACCTTTCCAACAAGTCAGTTCATCACATTTCTGCCCTGCTAGAGCTGCCCCGGTCAACTGTAAGTGCTGTTATTGTGAAGTGGAAATGTCTAGGAGCAACAACGGCTCAGCCGCAAAGTGGTAGGCCACACAAACTCACAGAACGGGACCGCCGAGTGCTGAAGCGTGTAAATATCAGCTGTCCTCGGTTGCAACACTCACTACCGAACATTGTCCTCATCAATCTACACACAATACCCCATAATGACTACGTGAAAATTGTTGCAAATTTATTAAAATATAAAACAGAAATACCTTATTTACATAAGCATTCAGACACTTTGCTATGAGACTCGAAATTGAGCTCAGGTGCATCCTGTTTCCATTGATCATCATGATTTGGAAAGGCACACACCTGTCTATATAAGGTCCCACAGTTGACAGTGCATGTCAGAGAAAAAACCAAGCCATGAGGTCAAAGGAATTGTCCGTAGAGCTCCGAGACAGGATTGTGTTGAGCCACAGATCTGGGGAAGGGTACCAAAAAAATTCTGCAGCATTGAAGGTCTCTAAGAACACAGTTGCCTCCATCATTCTTAAATGGAAGAAGTGGAACCACCAAGACACTTCCTAGAGCTGGCCGCCCGGCCAAACTGAGCTATCGGGGGAGAAGGGCCTTGGTCAGGGAGGTGAGCAAGAATCCGATGGTCACTCTGACAGAGCTCCAGAGTTCCTCTGTGGAGATGGGAGAAACTTCCAGAAGGACAACCATCTCTGCAGCACTCCACCAATCAGGCCTTTATGGTAGAGTGGCCAGACGGAAGCCACTCCTCAGTAAAAGGCACATGACAGCCCGCTAGGAGTTTGCCAAATGGCACCTAAAGGACTCTCAGACCATGAGAAACAAGATGCTCTGGTCTGATGAAACCAAGATTGAACTCTTTGGCCTGAATGCCAAACGTCACATCTGGAGGAAACCAGTCATCATCCCTACAGTGAAGCATGGTGGTGGCAGCATCATGCTGTGGGGATGTTTTTCAGCGGCAGGGACTGGGAGACTAGTCAGGATCGAGGGAAAGATGAACGGAGCAAAGTACAGAGAGATCCTTGATGAAAACCTGGTCCAGAGCGCTCAGGACCTCAAACTGGGGCGAAGGTTCACCTTCCAAAAGGACAACGACCCTAAGCACACAGCCAAGACAATGCAGGAGTGGCTTCGGGACAAGTCTCTGAATGTTCTTGAGTGGCCCAGCCAGAGCCGGGACTTGAATCTCTGGAGAGACCTGCAAATAGCTGTGCAGCGACGCTCCCCATCCAACCTGACAGAGAATGAGAGGATCTGCAGAGAAGAATGGGAGAAACTCGCCAAATACAGGTGTGCCACGCTTGTAGCATCATACCCAAGAAGACTTGAGGCTGTAATCGCTGCCAAAGGTGCTTCAACAAAGTACTGAGTAAAGGGTCTGAATACTTATGTAAATGTAATATTATTATTACATTTTTTTATACATTTGCTAACATTTCTAAAAACCTGCTTTTGCTTTGTCATTATGGGTTATTGTCTGTAGATTGATGAGGGGGAAAAAACAATTGAATCCATTTTAGAATAAGGCTGTAACGTAACAAAATGTGGAAAAAGTCAAGGGGTCTGAATACTTTCCGAGTGCACTGTATTTCCATTGTTAAAGCGGTCACTCGACTATCTTGTCAATATAATAGATCCTCTTTGGTGGGACTTCCTATGGGTTATCAAATGGTCACATGATTCCATCTGGGTCAACAGGAGGGATCAGCCAATGAATTATTCTTGTGAGCAAACACTCCGTTGCAGTATGCAGCCTTTCAGTTTGTTTACCAACTCATAGTAGTAGAAGAAGAAACAGCCCCCCCACTCCAACACACACACACACACGCACCCCCCCCCCCCCCCCCCATGATTACATGATTTGATCCATGGTGTTACTGCAGTGAAAACACAGATGATTTGATCCACTTCACACAACCACCTACTGCAAAAACAAATGAGCATTTTGACATTTACGTTTAGGTCTAATTATTGACGTGACAGACTAAATGATTAGACTACAAAAACATTGACTAACAAACTCTGATTCTATTCCGACCAGAACCTAATCATTTCAAATACCTAAATATACCTAGTGATTATTACAGCATGTTGAAAGAAGTCTCTTTTATACACACTAAACAAAGTGTTCTGTATCGTGCCAAATAAGGGTTCTTTGGCTTGTAACCATAGCATCCCTTTTTTGAAGGTTCTATAAAGAACCATGCTCATTAATATGGTTCTAAATGGAACCTTTATGGTGCTATAAATAACTGTTTCCAAAGGTTCTATAAAGAAACATCAATAAAAGGTTCTATATAGCACCAGAAAATGGCTCCGCTATGGTTACGACCCTTTGTGGGGCTATATAGAACCCTTTTTGATGGTTCTTTATAGAACTTTTATGGAGAATGTTTCTATAAAGAACCTTCCTTAATCTCAAAGGTTCTTTGTAGATCCATTTGAACAACCATACAGGGTTTTATTTTTCTGGTCAGCCAGATTATATTGTTAAAACTCCATAGGCGTTTTTACTGTATTAATTGACAAAGTTGTAAAATGTTGTAAAATGGGGGGTTGTAAAATGAATGCAGCAGTACAGTAGCTAACAATTGATTAAATGACTCATGTTATCCTTTGTTTTTCACAAACAAAGGCTTTAATCAACAACCTGGATGAAAGGGATTTTAAATTCTTCAGATCATTTGACAGACGCTTGTAGCAGCTTTCTCACCAGACTACTGGTGGTAGACTACTGGTGGTAGACTACTGGTGGTAGACTACTGGTGGTAGACTATTGGTGGCAGACTACTAGGGGTAGACTACTGGTGGTAGACTATACTGGTGATAGACTATACTGGTGGTAGAATACTGGTGGTAGACTATTGGTGGTAGACTATTGGTGGTAGACTATTGGTGGTAGACTATAGGTAGTAGACTATTGGTGCTAGACTATACTGGTGGTAGACTATTGGTGGTAGACTACTGGTGGTAGACTATTGGTGGCAGACTACTGGTGGTAGACTATACTGGTGATAGACTATTGGTGGTAGACTATTGGTGGTAGACTATACTGGTGGTAGACTACTGGTGGTAGACTATACTGGTGGTAGACTATACTGGTGGTAGACTATTGGTGGTAGACTACTGGTGGTAGACTATACTGGTGGTAGACTACTGGTGGTAGACTACTGGTGGTAGACTACTGGTGGTAGACTATACTGGTGGTAGACTATTATAGTGATAAACTATACTGGTGGTAGAATACTGGTGGTAGACTACTGGTGGTAGACTACTGGGGGTAGACTACTGGTGGTAGACTACTGGTGGTAGACTATACTGGTGGTAGAATACTGGTGGTAGACTACTGGTGGTAGACTACTGGGGGTAGACTACTGGTGGTAGACTACTGGTGGTAGACTATTGGTGGCAGACTACTAGGGGTAGACTACTGGTGGTAGACTATACTGGTGATAGACTATTGGTGGTAGACTATTGGTGGTAGACTATACTGGTGGTAGACTACTGGTGGTAGACTATACTGGTGGTAGACTACTGGTGGTAGACTATACTGGTGGTAGACTATTGGTGGTAGACTACTGGTGGTAGACTACTGGTGGTAGACTACTGGTGGTAGACTACTAGTGGTAGACTACTGGTGGCAGACTACTGGTGGTACACTACTGGTGGTAGACTACTGGTGGCAGACTACTGGTGGTAGACTACTGGTGGCAGACTACTGGTGGTAGACTACTGGTGGCAGACTACTGGTGGTAGACTACTGGTGGTAGACTATTATAGTGATAAACTATACTGGTGGTAGAATACTGCTGGTAGACTACTGGTGGCAGACTAATGGTGGTAGACTACTGGTGGCAGACTACTGGTGGTAGACTATACTGGTGGTAGACTACTGGTGGTAGACTATACTGGTGGTAGACTACTGGTGGTAGACTACTGGTGGTAGACTACTGGTGGCAGACTATACTGGTGGTAGACTATACTGGTGGTAGACTACTGGTGGCAGACTATACTGGTGGTAGACTATTGGTGGTAGACTACTGGTGGCAGACTATACTGGTGGTAGACTATACTGGTGGTAGACTACTGTTGGTAGACTACTGGTGGCAGACTATACTGGTGGTAGACTATACTGGTGGTAGACTACTGGTGGTAGACTACTGGTGGTAGACTATACTGGTGGTAGACTATTGGTGGTAGACTACTGGTGGCAGACTATACTGGTGGTAGACTATACTGGTGGTAGACTACTGGTGGTAGACTACTGGTGGTAGACTATACTGGTGGTAGACTATACTGGTGGTAGACTATACTGGTGGTAGACTACTGGTGGTAGACTAAACTGGTGGTAGACTACTGGTGGTAGACTATACTGGTGGTAGACTATACTGGTGGTAGACTATACTGGTGGTAGACTACTGGTGGTAGACTATACTGGTGGTAGACTACTGGTGGTAGACTATACTGGTGGTAGACTACTGGTGGTAGACTACTGGTGGTAGACTATACTGGTGGTAGACTACTGGTGGTAGACTACTGGTGGCAGACTACTGGTGGTAGACTATACTGGTGGTGGACTATTGGTGGTAGACTACTGGTGGTAGACTATACTGGTGGTAGACTACTGGTGGTAGACTATACTGGTGGCAGACTACTGGTGGTAGACTATACTGGTGGTAGACTATTGGTGGTAGACTACTGGTGGTAGACTATACTGGTGGTAGACTATTGGTGGTAGACAACTGGTGGTAGACTACTGGTGGTAGACTATACTGGTGGTAGACTATACTGGTGGTAGACTACTGGTGGTAGACTATTGGTGCTAGACTATACTGGTGGTAGACTACTAGTGGTAGACTACTGGTGGTAGACTATTGGTGGTAGACAACTGGTGGTAGACTATACTGGTGGTAGACTATACTGGTGGTAGACTACTGGTGGTAGACTATTGGTGGTAGACTATACTGGTGGTAGACTATACTGGTGGTAGACTACTGGTGGTAGACTATACTGGTGGTAGACTACTGGTGGTAGACTACTGGTGGTAGACTATACTGGTGGTAGACTATTGGTGGTAGACTATTGATGGTAGACTATACTGGTGGTAGACTATACTGGTGGTAGACTACTGGTGGTAGACTATACTGGTGGTAGACTACTGGTGGTAGACTATTGGTGGTAGACTATACTGGTGGTAGACTACTGGTGGTAGACTATACTGGTGGTAGACTACTGGTGGTAGACTACTGGTGGTAGACTATACTGGTGGTAGACTATTGGTGGTAGACTATTGGTGGTAGACTATACTGGTGGTAGACTACTGGTGGTAGACTATACTGGTGGTAGACTACTAGTGGTAGACTACTGGTGGTAGACTATACTGGTGGTAGACTATACTGGTGGTAGACTATACTGGTGGTAGACTACTGGTGGTAGACTATACTGGTGGTAGACTATACTGGTGGTAGACTACTGGTGGTAGACTATACTGGTGGTAGACTATACTGGTGGTAGACTACTGGTGGTAGACTATACTGGTGGTAGACTATTGGTGGTAGACTATACTGGTGGTAGACTATACTGGTGGTAGACTACTGGTGGTAGACTATACTAGTGGTAGACTACTGGTGGTAGACTATACTGGTGGTAGACTACAACCAGCAGCCTCACGGCCACCAAACCAACCAGCAGCCTCACGGCCACCAAACCAACCAGCAGCCTCACGGCCACCAAACCAACCAGCAGCCTCACGGCCACCAAACCAACCAGCAGCCTCACGGCCACCAAACCAACCAGCAGCCTCACGGCCACCAAACCAACCAGCAGCCTCACGGCCACCAAACCAACCAGCAGTCTCACGGCCACCAAACCAACCAGCAGCCTCACGGCCACCAAACCAACCAGCAGCCTCACGGCCACCAAACCAACCAGCAGCCTCACGGCCACCAAACCAACCAGCAGCCTCACGGCCACCAAACCAAACCAAAGGCCTCATGGCCACCAAACCAACCAGCAGCCTCACGGCCACCAAACCAACCAGCAGCCTCACGGCCACCAAACCAACCAGCAGCCTCACGGCCACCAAACCAACCAGCTAGACTATACTGGTGGTAGACTATACTGGTGGTAGACTATACTGGTGGTAGACTACTAGTGGTAGGTATAGGGAATAGGGTGCTATTTGGGATGAAGTCTAAGTAGAGTTGCAACAATTGTCTCAAGAGTCTACCACTAGTATAGTCTACCACCAGTAGTCTACCACCAGTAGTCTACCACCAGTATAGTCTACCACCAGTAGTCTACCACCAGTATAGTCTACCACCAGTATAGTCTACCACCAGTATAGTCTACCACCAGTATAGTCTACCACCAGTATAGTCTACCACCAGTAGTCTACCACCAGTAGTCTACCACCAGTAGTCTACCACCAATAGTCTACCACCAGTAGTCTACCACCAGTATAGTCTACCACCAGTATAGTCTACCACCAGTATAGTCTACCACCAGTAGTCTACCACCAGTAGTCTACCACCAGTAGTCTACCACCAGTATAGTCTACCACCAGTATAGTCTACCACCAGTATAGTCTACCACCAGTAGTCTACCACCAATAGTCTACCACCAATAGTCTACCACCAGTAGTCTACCACCAGTAGTCTACCACCAATAGTCTACCACCAGTAGTCTACCACTAGTAGTCTACCACCAGTATAGTCTACCACCAGTATAGTCTACCACCAGTATAGTCTAGCTGGTTGGTTTGGTGGCCGTGAGGCTGCTGGTTGGTTTGGTGGCCGTGAGGCTGCTGGTTGGTTTGGTGGCCGTGAGGCTGCTGGTTGGTTTGGTGGCCGTGAGGCTGCTGGTTGGTTTGGTGGCCGTGAGGCTGCTGGTTGGTTTGGTGGCCGTGAGGCTGCTGGTTGGTTTGGTGGCCGTGAGGCTGCTGGTTGGTTTGGTGGCTGTGAGGCCTTTGGTTTGGTTTTCAGTCTTTAGTTTGGCCTGTTTTTAGTTTTACATTTTCTATGTTTATTTTCGTGTCATCATCTGAACAACTAAATATCTGCTTGGACTGGCCGACCGAGAGGTCACGACCGAGCTGTTTCCTTGGGTTACAGACCAAGTAACTAGGCCTAGGACTCCTAGACACATTCATTCAGGTTACAGACCATGTAACTAGGCCTAGGACACCTAGACAAAGCGAGTGCAACAATATCCATAAGCTAGTTATGGGTTTGGTAACACTAGCGAATAGGGTGCCATTTCGGAGAGATCAGAGAGTTTCTGTACTTAGGTAGAGAGACGACGACTAGTTGTCCATGCTGAGTGTTGATTAGTTCTAGTACACCAGAATCAGAATGATCTACAGGCAAACTGAGAGGTCTGGAAGGTCCGATTGTGGGTCCTGTAACTTGGACATCTTTTGTGAGGACGGCAGTGTGTTTCATCTGTCCGGAGCTGGTGGTTTGTGGGGGCAGCAGTATGTTTCATCTGTCCGGAGCTGGTGGTTTGTGGGGGCAGCCAGTATGTTTCATCTGTCCGGAGCTGGTGGTTTGTGGGGGCAGCAGTATGTTTCATCTGTCCGGAGCTGGTGGTTTGTGGAGGCAGCAGTATGTTTCATCTGTCCGGAGCTGGTGGTTTGTGGGGGCAGCAGTATGTTTCATCTGTCCGGAGCTGGTGGTTTGTGGGGGCAGCCAGTATGTTTCATCTGTCCGGAGCTGGTGGTTTGTGGAGGCAGCAGTATGTTTCATCTGTCCGGAGCTGGTGGTTTGTGGGGGCAGCAGTATGTTTCATCTGTCCGGAGCTGGTGGTTTGTGGGGGCAGCAGTATGTTTCATCTGTCCGGAGCTGGTGGTTTGTGGGGGCAGCAGTATGTTTCATCTGTCCGGAGCTGGTGGTTTGTGGGGGCAGCCAGTATGTTTCATCTGTCCGGAGCTGGTGGTTTGTGGAGGCAGCAGTATGTTTCATCTGTCCGGAGCTGGTGGTTTGTGGGGGCAGCAGTATGTTTCATCTGTCCGGAGCTGGTGGTTTGTGGGGGCAGCAGTATGTTTCATCTGTCCGGAGCTGGTGGTTTGTGGGGGCAGCCAGTATGTTTCATCTGTCCGGAGCTGGTGGTTTGTGGAGGCAGCAGTATGTTTCATCTGTCCGGAGCTGGTGGTTTGTGGGGGCAGCAGTATGTTTCATCTGTCCGGAGCTGGTGGTTTGTGGGGGCAGCAGTATGTTTCATCTGTCCGGAGCTGGTGGTTTGTGGGGGCAGCAGTATGTTTCATCTGTCCGGAGCTGGTGGTTTGTGGGGGCAGCCAGTATGTTTCATCTGTCCGGAGCTGGTGGTTTGTGGAGGCAGCAGTATGTTTCATCTGTCCGGAGCTGGTGGTTTGTGGGGGCAGCAGTATGTTTCATCTGTCCGGAGCTGGTGGTTTGTGGGGGCAGCAGTATGTTTCATCTGTCCGGAGCTGGTGGTTTGTGGGGGCAGCAGTATGTTTCATCTGTCCGGAGCTGGTGGTTTGTGGGGGCAGCAGTATGTTTCATCTGTCCGGAGCTGGTGGTTTGTGGGGGCAGCAGTATGTTTCATCTGTCCGGAGCTGGTGGTTTGTGGGGGCAGCCAGTATGTTTCATCTGTCCGGAGCTGGTGGTTTGTGGGGGCAGCAGTATATTTCATCTGTCCGGAGCTGGTGGTTTGCGGGGGCAGCAGTATGTTTCATCTGTCCGGAGCTGGTGGTTTGTGGAGGCAGCAGTATGTTTGGTAGTCTTGGTTGGGTGTATGTGCAGACAATATGTGAGTCTGGCAGGCGTTGTTGTTGTTTACAGGGACTGGCAGCCTTTTTATGTATTTGTGGGGACCGTAGTTTGTCCTTTTGTGGGGATGCCATATGTCTGATGGTTTGTGGGGAAGCAGTATGTCTGGTGGTTTGTGGGGATGCGGTATATCTGGCAGCCTTTGTCGTTTTGCAGGGACAGCAGGATGTCTGGCAGCCTTGGTTGTTTTGTAGGGACAGCAGGATGTCTGGCAGCCTTGGTCGTTTTGTAGGGACAGCAGGATGTCTGGCAGCCTTGGTCGTTTTGTAGGGACAGCAGGATGTCTGGCAGACTTGGTTGTTTTGTAGGGACAGCAGGATGTCTGGCAGCCTTGGTCGTTTTGTAGGGACAGCAGGATGTCTGGCAGCCTTGGTTGTTTTGTAGGGACAGCAGGATGTCTGGCAGCCTTGGTTGTTTTGTAGGGACAGCAGGATGTCTGGCAGCCTTGGTCGTTTTGTAGGGACAGCAGGATGTCTGGCAGCCTTGGTTGTTTTGTAGGGACAGCAGGATGTCTGGCAGCCTTGGTTGTTTTGTAGGGACAGCAGGATGTCTGGCAGCCTTGGTTGTTTTGTAGGGACAGCAGGATGTCTGGCAGCCTTGGTTGTTTTGTAGGGACAGCAGGATGTCTGGCAGCCTTGGTTGTTTTGTAGGGACAGCAGGATGTCTGGCAGCCTTGGTCGTTTTGTAGGGACAGCAGGATGTCTGGCAGCCTTGGTTGTTTTGTAGGGACAGCAGGATGTCTGGCAGCCTTGGTTGTTTTGTAGGGACAGCAGTATCTCAGGCAGTTGTTGTTGTTGTTGTTGTTGTTGTTGTTGTTGTTGTTGTGTTAGTGGTCACTGCTCAGGGGACATGAGGTCCTGTAGGGAGAGGTGGTCCTCCATCCTCAGACTGTGGTCCGGACCTGGACTCTGCCAGGCTGGGGGGAGAGAGAGGAGAAGTTTAACGGTAGTGTTCAGTGAATTCTACTAGATAAAGACCATTCTCTTCCTCAGTAGTGTTCAGTGAATTCTACTAGATAAAGACCATTCTCTTCCTCAGTAGTGTTCAGTGAATTCTACTAGAGGAAATGCTGAAATGAGGATGACATCCTGGCATTTAAAATATATTGTCGAAATTTTACATACTATAAAAAAAAATTTTTTTCACATACTATAAAACTTTATTTTTTCACATACTATAAAACATTATTTTTTCACATACCCAAAATGCCTACTATTTAGAACACAAGTACGGGTAGACAGAGATAGACAGTAGATACAGACAGAGACAGAAATAGACAGACAGAGAGATAGACAGACAGACAGACAGACAGACAGACAGACAGACAGACAGACAGACAGACAGACAGACAGACACAGATAGACAGACACAGAGGCAGACAGACAGAGACAGACACAGAGACAGACAGACACAGAAACAGACACAGAGACAGACAGACACAGAAACAGACACAGAGACAGAAACAGACAGACAGACACAGATAGACAGACACAGAGCCAGACAGACAGAGACAGACACAGAGACAGACAGACACAGATAGTGAATCACAGCTCAAACCAAAGGGACAGAAATAGAATCACCCAAGTTCCACCACATGGCCAAAAGTATGTTCGTCCAACATCTCATTCAAAAATCAAGGTCCTTAATATGGAGTTGGTCCCCCTTTTGCTGCTATAACAGCCTCCACTTTTCTGGGAAGGCTTTCCACTAGATGGAGCATTGCTGCGGGGACTTGCTTCCATTCAGCCACAAGAGCGATTAGGCCTGGCTCGCAGTCGGCGTTCCGTTTCATCCCAAAGGTTTTCGATGGGGTTGAGGTCAGGGCTCTGTGCAGGCCAGTCGAGTTCTTCCACACCGATCTCGACAAACCATTTCTGTATGGACCTCACTTTGTGCACATTGTCATGCTGAAACAGGAAAGGGCCTTCCCCAAACTGTTGCAACAAAGTTCTACTGTTAAATTCTACTGCTAATGTTTGTTTATGGAGATTGCATGGCTGTGTGCTCAATTTTATACACCTGTCAGCAATGGGTGTGGCTGAAATATCCGAATCCACTAATGTGAAGGGGTGTCAACATACTTTTGGCCATGTAGTGTATGTCCTCAACATCCACAAAGAGAGTTAAGAGTGTACACAAAACAAACTGCTGACTGCTGACTGATCAAAACAAACACTATTCCAATGACTGCTGACTGATCAAAACAAACCCTATTCCAATGACTGCTGACTGATCAAAACAAACCCTATTCCAATGACTGCTGACTGATCAAAACAAACCCTATTCCAATGACTGTTGACTGATCAAAACAAACCCTATTCCAGTGACTGCTGACTGATCAACACAAATCCTATTCCAATGACTGCTGACTGATCAAAACAAACCCTATTCCAGTGACTGCTGACTGATCAAAACAAACCCTATTTCAATGACTGCTGACTGATCAAAACAAACCCTATTCCAGTGACTGCTGACTGATCAAAACAAACCCTATTCCAGTGACTGCTGACTGATCAAAACAAACCCTATTCCAATGACTGCTGACTGATCAAAACAAACCCTATTCCAATGACTGCTGACTGATCAAAACAAACCCTATTCCAATGACTGCTGACTGATCAAAACAAACCCTATTCCAATGACTGCTGACTGATCAAAACAAACCCTATTCCAGTGACTGCTGACTGATTGTCACGATCGTCAAAAGGATTGGACCAATGCGCAGCGTGGAATGCGAACATACTTTATTTATATTCACCACACGAACAAAAACAACAAAACGATACGTGAAGTCCTCGGTCATAACACAAACCTACACGGAACAAGATCCCACAATACACTGTGCCAAACAGGCAGCCTAAGTATGTTCCCCAATCAGAGACAACAAGCAACAGCTGATTCTCGTTGCCTCTGATTGAGAACCACCCCGGCCAACATAGAAACACAATGAACTAGATCCTGAACATAGAAACACAAAACATAGACTCTACACACCCTGGCTCAACATAACAGAGTCCCCAGAGCCAGGGCGTGACACTGATCAAAACAAACCCTATTCCAATGACTGCTGACTGATCAAAACAAACACTATTCCAGTGAGTGCTGACTGATCAAAACAAACACTATTCCAGTGACTGCTGACTGATCAAAACAAACACTATTCCAGTGACTGCTGACTGATCAAAACAAACACTATTCCAGTGACTGCTGACTGATCAAAACAAACACTATTCCAGTGACTGCTGACTGATCCATTTAAATGGGGATGGGAGACATGTAGTTACATAACATGCTATTGTACATACTAACATACTAATATATAACATACTAACATACTAATATATAACATACTAATATATAACATACTAACATACTAACATACTAATATATAACATACTAACATACTAATATATAACATACTAATATATAACATACTAACATACTAACATACTAATATATAACATACTAACATACTAATATATAACATATTAACATACTAACATACTAACATACTAATATATAACATACTAATATATAACATACTAACATATTAACATACTAACATACTAACATACTAACATACTAATATATAACATACTAATATATAACATACTAACATACTAATATATAACATACTAACATATAGTATACAGTATAGATCATAGAATACATATCATGCATTGTGTAACAAAAATCCTATTGATCTTACCTCACTTACCAGCGTCCATCTGGTCTACCTCCAAACTGCTGCATGGGGGTTGAAGAGACACAAAACACACCCTGACTTCTCTAACCAATAAGACACCGTCACACACACACACACACACGCACGCACGCACGCACGCACTGTCACGATCGTCTTCAAAATGAGCGGACCAAGGCGCAGCGTGATAAGCGTACATACTTTATTATGTAAAGCGCACACACGAAAACGAAACAAAACACGATCGTAACGTCCTCAGTCTACTACTGAACAGGAACACGTAACATAGAACAATGGAACAAAAACCCACAACCACAAAGTGAAAACACACAGTTTAAATATGGCTCCCAATCAGAGATAACGAGCCGACAGCTGACACTCGTTACCTCCGATTGGGAGTCATTGACCAATCACCACTAAACACAAACAAATGAAACACACCCATCCCCAACACCACCAAATGAAATACACCCTGGCTCTAACACACAGTCCCGGAGCCAGAGTGTGACAGTACCCCCCCCCCAAAGGCGCGGACTCCGACCGCGCCTAACCCAAAAAATGGGGAGGGCTGGGTGGGTGTTGCTCCTCGGAGGCGGCTCTGGCACTGGTCGTGGTCCCCACCCCACCATAGTCACTACCCGCTTTAGTAGCCTCCTCCATTTGACCACCCTACAACCTAACCCACCTGGATTAAGGGGCAGCACCGGACTAAGAGGCAGCACCGGACTAAGGGGCAGCACCGGACTAAGGGACAGCACCAGGATAAGGAGCAGCACCGAGCTAAGGGACAGCACCGGACTAAGGGGCAGCACCAGGATAAGGAGCAACACCGAGCTAAGGGGCAGCACCGGACTAAATGGCGGATCCTGGCTGGCTGGCTCTGGTGGATCCTGGCTGGCTGGCGGATCCTGGCTGGACGGCTCTGGCGGATCCCGGCTGGACGGCTCTGGCGGATCCCGGCTGGACGGCTCTGGCGGATCCCGGCTGGACGGCTCTGGCGGATCCCGGCTGGACGGCTCTGGCGGATCCCGGCTGGACGGCTCTGGCGGATCCCGGCTGGACGGCTCTGGCGGATCCCGGCTGGACGGCTCTGGCGGATCCTGGCTGGACGGCTCATGGCTGGCTGACGGATCTGGCTGCCCATGGCTGGCTGACGGATCTGGCTGCTCATGGCTGGCTGACGGATCTGGCTGCTCATGGCTGGCTGACGGATCTGGCTGCTCATGGCTGGCTGACGGATCTGGCTGCTCATGGCTGGCTGACGGATCTGGCTGCTCATGGCTGGCTAACGGATCTGGCTGCTCATGGCTGGCTGACGGATCTGGCTGCTCATGGCTGGCTGACGGATCTGGCTGCTCATGGCTGGCTGACGGATCTGGCTGCTCATGGCTGGCTGACGGATCTGGCTGCTCATGGCTGGCTGACGGATCCTGGGGACGCACACAAGGCCTAGTGCGTGGTGCCGGAACTGGTGGTCCCGGGCTGAGGACACGCATCTCAGGGCTAGTGCGGGGAGCAGCAACAGGACGCACAGGACTCTGGGGACACACAGGAGGCTTGGTGCGAATAGCCGGAACGGGCTGGACCAGGCTGGCGACTCGCACCCCTGGTTTGGTGCGAGTGGCAGGAACAGGCCGGGCCGGGCTGGCGACGCACACCGTAGGCTCCGTACGTGGCACAGGAACCGGCCGGGCTGGGCTGGCGACGCACACCGTAGGTTTCCTACGTGACGCAGGGACAGGCCGGGCTGGGCTGGCGACGCACACCGTAGGCTTCGTACGTGGCGCAGGAACAGGCCGGGCTGGGCTGGCGACGCACACCGTAGGCTTCCTACGTGGCGCAGGGACAGGCCGGGCTGGGCTGGCGACGCACACCGTAGGCTTCGTACGTGGCGCAGGAACAGGCCGGGCTGGGCTGGCGACGCACACCGTAGGCTTCGTACGTGGCGCAGGAACAGGCCGGGCTGGGCTGGCGACGCACACCGTAGGCTTCCTACGTGGCGCAGGGACAGGCCGGGCTGGGCTGGCGACGCACACCGTAGGCTTCGTACGTGGCGCAGGAACAGGCCGGGCTGGGCTGGCGACGCACACCGTGGGCTTGACGCGTGGAGTAGACACAGGCCGGTCCGTACTGGGAACACACACCACTGGCCTTAACCGGGGCTCAGGAACGGGCCGGACCGGACTGGTAACACACTTCAGTCTCTCACGCCGTGCCACAACAACTTCCCTCCCTCTACTCGCCAATGGCTCCCGTACTCCGGTAGCCTTCTCTCCACGTCTACCTGTGGCAGCCTCCTGCTGCCCAGCCGCCCAAGCCATGTGCCCCCCCCAAAAAATTTCTTGGGGTTGCCTCTCGTCCTTCCGACGATGGCCCTGCCGACGCCGTTGCTCCTCTCTCCGTCGCCTCTCCACAGTTTCGCTCCATGGACGGCGATCCATCCCATCCAGGATCTCCTCCCAAGTCCAGGACCCTTTTCCGTCCAAAATCTCCTCCCATGTCCAGACCCTAGGCTCCTGGACACGCTGCTTGGTCCTTTGATGGTGGGTTTTTCTGTCACGATCGTCTTCAAAATGAGCGGACCAAGGCGCAGCGTGATAAGCGTACATACTTTATTATGTAAAGCGCACACACGAAAACGAAACAAAACACGATCGTAACGTCCTCAGTCTACTACTGAACAGGAACACGTAACATAGAACAATGGAACAAAAACCCACAACCACAAAGTGAAAACACACAGTTTAAATATGGCTCCCAATCAGAGATAACGAGCCGACAGCTGACACTCGTTACCTCCGATTGGGAGTCATTGACCAATCACCACTAAACACAAACAAATGAAACACACCCATCCCCAACACCACCAAATGAAATACACCCTGGCTCTAACACACAGTCCCGGAGCCAGAGTGTGACACGCACGCAGCAAGGCTGGACTTTAAGAACCGACAAAGTCTTGCATCATTGAAACAGTTCCTTCATTAGGAGTGAGTTGAACAAAACGGAATGCTCCGTGCACGCATGGCAGGTGCTTTTAAGTATTTTGACACTCATGAGGAAATTTAATTAACACTAATAGAGACATAGTATTAAGTCTGGTAAGGCTTCTTAAGCTTAGTGTCAAAGTTAAATGCACTAAACCGACGTCCACTTTTCCCCAAGTCTGGGTCCAGCTCTGAAACTTCAGCTGAATTCTAAAAGCCATGAGAACATCCCATTTTAGATCAGGGTGAATTATTCAAACTTCC
>NC_140020.1:377622-382622 GCF_964263955.1 Coregonus lavaretus | reverse complement strand
CTAGAGAGGGACAGAGCCTGACTGACTAGAGAGGGACAGAGCCTGACTAGAGAGGGACAGAGCCTGACTGACTAGAGGGACAGAGCCTGACTAGAGAGGGACAGAGCCTGACTGACTAGAGAGGGACAGAGCCTGACTAGAGAGGGACAGAGCCTGACTGACTAGAGAGGGACAGAGCCTGACTGACTAGAGAGGGACAGAGCCTGACTGACTAGAGAGGGACAGAGCCTGACTAGAGAGGGACAGAGCCTGACTGACTAGAGAGGGACAGAGCCTGACTGACTAGAGAGGGACAGAGCCTGACTAGAGAGGGACAGAGCCTGACTGACTAGAGAGGGACAGAGCCTGACTGACTAGAGAGGGACAGAGCCTGACTAGAGGGGGACAGAGCCTGACTGACTAGAGAGGGACAGAGCCTGACTGACTAGAGAGGGACAGAGCCTGACTGACTAGAGAGGGACAGAGCCTGACTGACTAGAGAGGGACAGAGCCTGACTGACTAGAGAGGGACAGAGCCTACTGACTAGAGAGGGACAGAGCCTGACTGACTAGAGAGGGACAGAGCTACTGACTAGAGAGGGACAGAGCCTGACTGACTAGAGAGGGACAGAGCCTACTGACTAGAGAGGGACAGAGCCTGACTGACTAGAGAGGGACAGAGCCTGACTGACTAGAGAGGGACAGAGCCTGACTAGAGAGGGACAGAGCCTGACTAGAGAGGGACAGAGCCTGACTAGAGAGGGACAGAGCCTGACTAGAGAGGGACAGAGCCTGACTAGAGAGGGACAGAGCCTGACTGACTAGAGAGGGACAGAGCCTGACTGACTAGAGAGGGACAGAGCCTGACTGACTAGAGAGGGACAGAGCCTGACTAGAGAGGGACAGAGCCTGACTGACTAGAGAGGGACAGAGCCTGACTGACTAGAGAGGGACAGAGCCTGACTGACTAGAGAGGGACAGAGCCTGACTGACTAGAGAGGGACAGAGCCTGACTGACTAGAGAGGGACAGAGCCTGACTAGAGAGGGACAGAGCCTGACTAGAGAGGGACAGAGCCTGACTGACTAGAGAGGGACAGAGCCTGACTGACTAGAGAGGGACAGAGCCTGACTAGAGAGGGACAGAGCCTGACTGACTAGAGAGGGACAGAGCCTGACTGACTAGAGAGGGACAGAGCCTGACTGACTAGAGAGGGACAGAGCCTGACTGACTAGAGAGGGACAGAGCCTGACTGACTAGAGAGGGACAGAGCCTGACTGACTAGAGAGGGACAGAGCCTGACTAGAGAGGGACAGAGCCTGACTGACTAGAGAGGGACAGAGCCTGACTGACTAGAGAGGGACAGAGCCTGACTGACTAGAGAGGGACAGAGCCTGACTAGAGAGGGACAGAGCCTGACTGACTAGAGAGGGACAGAGCCTGACTGACTAGAGAGGGACAGAGCCTGACTGACTAGAGAGGGACAGAGCCTGACTGACTAGAGAGGGACAGAGCCTGACTGACTAGAGAGGGACAGAGCCTGACTGACTAGAGAGGGACAGAGCCTGACTAGAGAGGGACAGAGCCTGACTACTAGAGAGGGACAGAGCCTGACTGACTAGAGAGGGACAGAGCCTGACTGACTAGAGAGGGACAGAGCCTGACTGACTAGAGAGGGACAGAGCCTGACTAGAGAGGGACAGAGCCTGACTGACTAGAGGGACAGAGCCTGACTAGAGAGGGACAGAGCCTGACTGACTAGAGAGGGACAGAGCCTGACTAGAGAGGGACAGAGCCTGACTGACTAGAGAGGGACAGAGCCTGACTGACTAGAGAGGGACAGAGCCTGACTAGAGAGGGACAGAGCCTGACTGACTAGAGGGACAGAGCCTGACTAGAGAGGGACAGAGCCTGACTAGAGAGGGACAGAGCCTGACTGACTAGAGAGGGACAGAGCCTGACTGACTAGAGAGGGACAGAGCCTGACTGACTAGAGAGGGACAGAGCCTGACTGACTAGAGAGGGACAGAGCCTGACTAGAGAGGGACAGAGCCTGACTGACTAGAGAGGGACAGAGCCTGACTAGAGAGGGACAGAGCCTGACTAGAGAGGGACAGAGCCTGACTGACTAGAGAGGGACAGAGCCTGACTGACTAGAGAGGGACAGAGCCTGACTGACTAGAGAGGGACAGAGCCTGACTGACTAGAGAGGGACAGAGCCTGACTGACTAGAGAGGGACAGAGCCTGACTGACTAGAGAGGGACAGAGCCTGACTAGAGAGGGACAGAGCCTGACTGACTAGAGAGGGACAGAGCCTGACTAGAGAGGGACAGAGCCTGACTGACTAGAGAGGGACAGAGCCTGACTGACTAGAGAGGGACAGAGCCTGACTAGAGAGGGACAGAGCCTGACTGACTAGAGAGGGACAGAGCCTGACTGACTAGAGAGGGACAGAGCCTGACTGACTAGAGAGGGACAGAGCCTGACTGACTAGAGAGGGACAGAGCCTGACTAGAGAGGGACAGAGCCTGACTAGAGAGGGACAGAGCCTGACTGACTAGAGAGGGACAGAGCCTGACTGACTAGAGAGGGACAGAGCCTGACTAGAGAGGGACAGAGCCTGACTAGAGAGGGACAGAGCCTGACTGACTAGAGAGGGACAGAGCCTGACTGACTAGAGAGGGACAGAGCCTGACTGACTAGAGAGGGACAGAGCCTGACTGACTAGAGAGGGACAGAGCCTGACTAGAGAGGGACAGAGCCTGACTGACTAGAGAGGGACAGAGCCTGACTAGAGAGGGACAGAGCCTGACTGACTAGAGAGGGACAGAGCCTGACTAGAGAGGGACAGAGCCTGACTGACTAGAGAGGGACAGAGCCTGACTGACTAGAGAGGGACAGAGCCTGACTGACTAGAGAGGGACAGAGCCTGACTGACTAGAGAGGGACAGAGCCTGACTAGAGAGGGACAGAGCCTGACTGACTAGAGAGGGACAGAGCCTGACTAGAGAGGGACAGAGCCTGACTGACTAGAGAGGGACAGAGCCTGACTGACTAGAGAGGGACAGAGCCTGACTGACTAGAGAGGGACAGAGCCTGACTGACTAGAGGGACAGAGCCTGACTGACTAGAGAGGGACAGAGCCTGACTAGAGAGGGACAGAGCCTGACTAGAGAGGGACAGAGCCTGACTGACTAGAGAGGGACAGAGCCTGACTGACTAGAGAGGGACAGAGCCTGACTGACTAGAGAGGGACAGAGCCTGACTGACTAGAGAGGGACAGAGCCTGACTGACTAGAGAGGGACAGAGCCTGACTGACTAGAGAGGGACAGAGCCTGACTGACTAGAGAGGGACAGAGCCTGACTGACTAGAGAGGGACAGAGCCTGACTGACTAGAGGGACAGAGCCTGACTAGAGAGGGACAGAGCCTGACTGACTAGAGAGGGACAGAGCCTGACTGACTAGAGAGGGACAGAGCCTGACTGACTAGAGAGGGACAGAGCCTGACTGACTAGAGAGGGACAGAGCCTGACTGACTAGAGAGGGACAGAGCCTGACTGACTAGAGAGGGACAGAGCCTGACTAGAGAGGGACAGAGCCTGACTGACTAGAGAGGGACAGAGCCTGACTGACTAGAGAGGGACAGAGCCTGACTGACTAGAGAGGGACAGAGCCTGACTAGAGAGGGACAGAGCCTGACTGACTAGAGAGGGACAGAGCCTGACTAGAGAGGGACAGAGCCTGACTGACTAGAGAGGGACAGAGCCTGACTGACTAGAGAGGGACAGAGCCTGACTAGAGAGGGACAGAGCCTGACTGACTAGAGAGGGACAGAGCCTGACTGACTAGAGAGGGACAGAGCCTGACTAGAGAGGGACAGAGCCTGACTGACTAGAGAGGGACAGAGCCTGACTAGAGAGGGACAGAGCCTGACTGACTAGAGAGGGACAGAGCCTGACTGACTAGAGAGGGACAGAGCCTGACTGACTAGAGAGGGACAGAGCCTGACTAGAGAGGGACAGAGCCTGACTGACTAGAGAGGGACAGAGCCTGACTGACTAGAGAGGGACAGAGCCTGACTGACTAGAGGGACAGAGCCTGACTAGAGAGGGACAGAGCCTGACTGACTAGAGAGGGACAGAGCCTGACTGACTAGAGAGGGACAGAGCCTGACTGACTAGAGAGGGACAGAGCCTGACTGACTAGAGGGACAGAGCCTGACTAGAGAGGGACAGAGCCTGCCTGACTAGAGAGGGACAGAGCCTGACTGACTAGAGAGGGACAGAGCCTGACTGACTAGAGGGACAGAGCCTGACTAGAGAGGGACAGAGCCTGACTGACTAGAGAGGGACAGAGCCTGACTGACTAGAGAGGGACAGAGCCTGACTGACTAGAGAGGGACAGAGCCTGACTAGAGAGGGACAGAGCCTGACTGACTAGAGAGGGACAGAGCCTGACTAGAGAGGGACAGAGCCTGACTAGAGAGGGACAGAGCCTGACTGACTAGAGAGGGACAGAGCCTGACTGACTAGAGAGGGACAGAGCCTGACTGACTAGAGAGGGACAGAGCCTGACTGACTAGAGAGGGACAGAGCCTGACTGACTAGAGAGGGACAGAGCCTGACTGACTAGAGAGGGACAGAGCCTGACTAGAGAGGGACAGAGCCTGACTGACTAGAGAGGGACAGAGCCTGACTGACTAGAGAGGGACAGAGCCTGACTAGAGAGGGACAGAGCCTGACTGACTAGAGAGGGACAGAGCCTGACTGACTAGAGAGGGACAGAGCCTGACTGACTAGAGAGGGACAGAGCCTGACTGACTAGAGAGGGACAGAGCCTGACTAGAGAGGGACAGAGCCTGACTAGAGAGGGACAGAGCCTGACTGACTAGAGAGGGACAGAGCCTGACTGACTAGAGAGGGACAGAGCCTGACTGACTAGAGAGGGACAGAGCCTGACTGACTAGAGAGGGACAGAGCCTGACTGACTAGAGAGGGACAGAGCCTGACTGACTAGAGA